>NW_021146413.1:0-21233 GCF_002837175.3 Physeter macrocephalus
CCACGCATAGCAACGAAGACCCAACGCAGCCAAAAATAAAAATAATAATAAAGAAAACAAATTTATTATTATTATTTATTTACTATTAATTTATACTGGGTCTTAGAGTTCTTTCATACTTAGGTATTGAGCACAACACCTAGTGCATATTAGTTGTTCCATAAGTGTGGATTGGTTAATTGATGAGACTTTTTTTTTTTTTTTTTTTTTTTTTTTTTGCGCGGTACGCGGGCCTCTCACTGTTGTGGCCTCTCCCGTTGCGGAGCACAGGCTCCGGACACGCAGGCTCAGCGGCCATGGCTCACGGGCCCAGCTGCTCCACGGTATGTGGGACCTTCCCGGACCAGGGCACGAACCCGTATCCCCTGCATCGGCAGGCGGACTCTCAACCACTGCGCCACCAGGGAAGCCCTTGATGAGAGTTTTTGAATGATGGATTATAAAGCTTGTGGTAGATTGAACACCGTGACCAAAATATTTTCCATCTCTTTCACCAAGAGGGAGGGTCTAATTTCCTACTCCTTGAATCTGGAATTGCCTGTGACTTGCTTTGGCCAGCAAATATGTCAGAAGTGACAATGTGTGACTTCTGGAGCCTAGACTTCCAGAGACCCAGAAGCTTCCACTTTCACTGTCTTGGGACCTGCCCTTACTGAGTAAGAAACCTCTTCTCCAGAAGTTCTTCTTCTGGAGAGTCACATGGAGGAGAACTGAGGCACCCTGGCTGACAGCCCCAGTTAACCGTCGTATATGTGAGTGAGGCCATCTTGGTCCATCCTGGTCCAGGTGACACCAGCTAAAATTGTGACCTAATAAATTGTTGTTGTTTTAAGCCTCTAAGTCTTGGGGTGTTTTGTTATGTGGTGATGGCTAAACTGATGCAGAGGTGTCAGTGCAGTCATAGAATGTCAGCCGGGAGCAGGGGACAAGTGTTTATTCTTTGGAGATGGAGGCTATTCCCTGTGATTGAATTTCCTGGCTCAGCTGTCCTGTGCCCCAGCTGACTGGGACCCCTGTGCTGCTCCTTGACAGAAGTATCACTACCCGGGTATGTTGTTTGGTCCCAAATCTTGTCCACGGAGCCGCTTTGACAGGCTCATTGTCTGTACTGGGCTGGTGACTCATTAGAGCAACGGGAGTCTACCCTCTTCCAAAGAAGAGAGGCTGTGATCAAGCGACACTCTTCTAGGAACTTTATATCTAACAAGGACAGGGTGTGTCCATAATAAAGCACAAAGTTAAACCCGTCGTTGATATCTGCCTCCTCCCTTCCCTCATATGTGTCATGTGACACTTTTACTTTCCAAACATCTTTCTACTTAGCTTGTTTGAGTCCCACTGTAGCCCAGTGAGTGAGAAGGACAGGTGAGGAGATCAAGAGATTTGCCTAGCACCACACAGAGCTTAATCGTGGGCCAGATCCCAGGCCTCCTGCTGCAGTGTCCAGTGGCCCAGTGCTGGGACTGCCTAGAGCTGGTTGCATGTGTAGCCCTGTCTCTCTGAGGGCCCCCAATCCAGGCGGTACATCCAGGACATATGTATGAACTCGAGATGATGTCAGGGTGGCAGGGTGGTGTCAGGGAAGACCTCCATTCAGTTCTGTTAACTCCTTCAGCTGTGTGATCTCAGGCAGTCACTCAACCTTGCTCAGTCTCAGCTTCCTCATTTGTAAAATAAGATTTAAATTATATCTACCTATACTTAAAAAACCTGTAAATAGTGGTTGCATCTGGAGTAAGGTATGGGGTTGGGCATCTGGGATAGTAGGAAGACCTACTTTTCTTTTTTGTTGTTATATTCACTGGTTTTATTTTTTTTTAATTTGTATTTATTTTTTGGCCACGCCTTGCAGCATGTGGGATCTTAGTTCCCTGACCAAGGATCAAACCTGTGCCCCCTGCAGTGGTAGCGTGGAGTCTTAACCACTGGGCCGTCAGGGAAGTTGTTCTATTTTTTAGATTCCACATATAAGTGGTAACATACACTATTTGTGTTTCTCTGTCTGACTTACTTCACTTAGCATAATGCCCTCCAAGTCCATCCATGTTGCTGCAAATGGCAAAATTTCATTCTTTTTTATGGCTGAGTAGTATTCCAGTGTATACACCACATTTTCTTTATCCATTCTTCTGTTTTAATTTTTTTTTTTTTGGCTGTGCCACGTGGCTTGCAGGATCTTAGTTTCCCGACCAGGGATCGAACCCAGGCCCTTGGCAGTGAAAGCGCTGCGTCCTAACCACTGGACCACCAGGGAGTTCCCAATCCATTCTTCTGATGGACAGCTTGGCCGTTGTGAATAATGCTGTTATGAACACTGGGTTGCATGTATCTTTCGAATTAGTGTTTTCGTTTTCTTCTGATATATACCCAGGAGGGGAGTTGCTGGATCATATGGTAAGACATACTTTTCGTTGTATATCTTTTTTTCCATTCGAATTTGTAATTGTGATGATTGAGTTTATATGAACTTGACTGGGCTACGATGTGCCCAGATCGGTAGTAAAACATTATTTCTGGGTGAGTCTGTTAGAGTGTCTTCGGAAGAGATTAGCATTTGAATCAGTAGACTGAGTGAAGAAGATCATCCTCACCAATTTAGGTGAGCATCATCCAATCTGCTGAGGGCCTGAATAGAACAAAAAGGCGTAAGGAAGGATGAATTTGCTCTCTCTACTTGAGCTGAGACATCCATCTTCTGCCTTCGAACAATGGTGCTTCACTGGGTACTTGCATTCAGACCAGGAGTTATACCATTGGGCCCCAATTCTCAGGCCTTTGGACTCAGACTGAATAACACTACTGGCTTTCCTGGGTCTCCAGCTTGCAGGCAGCAGATTGTGGGACTTCTTGGCCTCCTTAACCATGTGAGCCAATTTCTATGCTAAGTCTTGTCTTGGAAATTCCCTGGTTGTCCAGTTGTTGGGACTCTGCGCTTTCACTGCCGATGGCCCGGGTTCGATCCCTGGTCGGGGAAGTAAGATCCTGCATGCCGCGTGGTGTGGTCAAAAAGAAACACCAAAATAAATAAATCTTATTTAGATCTCTATATATCCTATTGGTTCTGTTTCTCTGGAGCACTCTGATACAGTAATCGTAGGGCAAATGTTATTAATTTAGTAACAATGCTAATTAACCAAGAAATAAATTATTAGTTCATAATAATTCTAATTAGCCAATAATAAATATATCTAAAAAATGAAATTATGTCTTTCTCCAGTGGCATACCCGGAAACTCCTTCCTCTACAGGACAAAATTATTTTTAGAAAGAATCATTCTTTTCTTGATTCACTTTTTAGCTTAAGAACAATTAGTAATTTAAAAATATTATTTTAAAAGATATTATTCAAATTCAGTGTAACATTTCATGTATGACCTGAAGTTTACACTTACCAAGCAAAAATATTATACCTTGCAGTTTGCAGTCATTATTTTTAATCTTAAACACGAGTAAAAGTTGGAAATGTCCACATAGAATGGCAGAGTTGGAGTTAGCCAAGGGCTATTTCTTTATAATCACCGTGTGTGGTCGTTGTCTATTTCCCATCTACTATTTAAACCCTGGAAGGTGTATTATTACAAAGGCTGGCTGGGCAAGGGCTTGGACAATTCTGAACTGTTACAAACTTCTCTCCAAACGAACAGGTATCATTGTTGAAAACACTGGGTATCCACTGCATATAGAATACTATGTTCATTGAAAGGTAAGTAATGAAAAGTGTGTTCATTTGAAGCTTACACATTTATTATCAAAACTCAACAGTCATCACGGCAATTGTTTAGCACTTAGACCAACAAAAGATTTCCTTATGGAATATTTTATCATTGACCTTGTGTATTTTTTATTTTTTGGCCATGCCACTCAGTTTGCAGGTTCTTAGTTCCTGGACCAGGGATGGAACCCAGGGCCCCGGCAGTGAGAGCGCCGAGTCCTAACCACTGGACCGCCAGGGAATTCCCTCACTGACCTTGTTTAGAATTGTCTATGCATGGGACTTCCCTGGGGGTCCAGTGGTTAACAATCTGCGCTTCCACTGCAGGGGGCGCGGGCTTGATCCCTGGTTGGGGAACTGAGATCCCGCGTGCCTCACACTGCGAGGCCAAAAAAAAAAAAAAAAAGAATTGTCTACGCAGGAAGATAATAAAAACAGACTTTTAGTCAGTTTTATTGTTTTTAAATTCTCTGCTGACAACGATCCCCCTTGTTGCCTAACTCAGGGTGGACTGCTCCCAAAGCCTTGCCCTCCTTACAATGTCCTTGTTAAAGATCAAATGAGATAGTATCTTCCCGGGTCTCAAACTGAAATTCAAATGCTGCAGGGTTCAGAGGCACACATGTGAAGTGGTGTAAGTCACCTAGCACTGTGCAGTCCATGGAAGACCGTGGAGGGTGTGCCCTGCCTAGAGGCGTTCACTGTCAGTTTTCCTTTCTGAGACATATCCTTCTGTGGCATGGGCTGACACCCTGTGACACCCATGAGTAATAAGCAATTCAGACTGAGGTCTGGGCTGATTTCGAAACTCTTTCCACTATGCCATGGTAAAAATACCAACTAGGGGAATTGTTAAATAAATTATGCTGTATCCATTCATTGAGGGGATACTATTCAATCCTTAAAAATAATATTTATTTGACAGGGAAAGAAAATCCCATTATTTATATGATGTGTAAAGAGGAGATTACAAAACAGTGGGTACAATCCAATCTCACTTTTGTGAAACAAAAACAAAAAGATCTTGAAGGCTACACATCAAGGTATTAACAATGGTTATAATTAACAATGGCTAGGTGGAGGTATTCTGGCGGTTTAAAATTTTTATTTCTGCTCATCTGTGTTTTCTAATTTTCTACAGTGAACACATCTTGCTTAGGTAATAAGGAAAACCCACATTTATTTATTTATTTAAAAACATTTATTTATTTCTTTGGCTGTGCCAAAGAAATGAACTTCAAGCATAGATGAACTCTGGATGGGAATTTGTCCACTGAGGTCGTTTGCACTCCAACAGGCCATGATTCTTTGAACTTTGCCCAGCGGGAAGGTTGAAAAGAAATTGGAGGTGAATGCGGGTGGAGAAACCAACTATCAGCAGCTTTGGCCAGATGGTGGTGCTGTAAGGCAGAGAATCAGAGCACAGCACGGTAGTCCCGGGTTAGGCGGGAACAGCCGTCTGCTCCTGGAAGGCCACCAGGGGGCAGAGGAAGGTTAAGAGGGTGCTGCTTCTGGAGGGCCTGCTGGAGTCCCCGGTGTACAATGCCATCAACTGCCATCTGATAAAAGTGATCATTGTAACAGTGAAGTGCCAGGGAAAAAAACAGAATAATTCAAACAGGTGCAGATTTGAAACTAAATGCTCGGACTTCCCTGGTAGTGCAGTGGTTAAGAGTCCGCCTGCCAATGCAGGGGACATGGGTTCGAGCCCTGGTCTGGGAAGATCCCACATGCCGCAGAGCAACTAAGCCCGGGCGCCACAACTACTGAGCCTGTGCTCTAGAGTCCACGAGCCACAACTACTGAAGCCCGTGCGCCTAGAGCCCGTGCTCCGCAACAAGAGAAGCCCACCGCAATGAGAAGCCGGCGCACCTCAACAAAGAGTGGCCCCCGCTCCCTGCAACTAGGGAAAGCCCGCGTGCAGCAATGAAGACCCAGCGCAGTCAAAAATAAAAAAAATAAATAAATTTATTAAAAAAGAAAGAAAAGAAAAGAAACTAAATGCTCAAAGGCAGTTCAAAGGACTTGTCTAAACACTGCCCTCAGCCCTCCCCTGCTCCCACATACACCTCCTTACTGTGAGCCTCACTTACCCACCATGCCTCTTCCTTCCCTCCCTGTGTCTTCCCTTCCTTCCCCATGTTCACTGAGCGCCTTCTGGATACCAGACCATTTAGCCAGAGCCTGGGGAGGAAGCCAGAGCCTGAGAGATCTTTTGAGCATGAGGTAGGAGGGAGCTAAGTGAGGGAAAACGTGTGTGCGTAGGTGGGTGTGCGACTGGCAGAGAGGACCACACTCCCAGGTCCTTGGGCTGGAAAAGTGTGCCTGGTTAGAAGAACCGGGTGAAGCCCAGTGTCGCTGAAGGCTGGTGAACATGGGGGAGACTGGAAAAGATGGGGCTGGAAAGACTCAGGGGACTGACCATGTAGTTTGCACGTTTCTGAGACCATTGAAGGATTCCAAGTAGGTGACGGATATGATGAGAGTTATTTTTAAAGAAGACCACACTGGATGGTGTGTGGAGGAAAGCTAAGGGGTCATAGGCAGCCACGAGAAGGCCTACTGTTAGGGAGATATTGTAGTACAGAGGAGAGATGGCTGCAGCCTGGACACCATGTGTAGATGAAGAGAAGGGGAAAAGTTTGGATTTATTTTGGAAGTAGACTTAGTAATTCATTAGCTGCAGAGGGATGGGGTAAGAGAGAAGGAGAGGTTGAATATGATTCCCAGGTTTCAGGCGTGAGCAATTGGATGGATGGAATGTCATTTACTAAGTTGAGCAATAATTAAGAAGGAACCGGTGGCGGTTAAATCTGAGATGCCTAAGAGACATCTAAAAGGAGGCATCAGGGACTTCCACGGTGGTCCAGGGGTTAAGACTCCATGCTTCCAGTGCAGGGGGCACAGGTTCGATCCCTGGTCAGGGAAGATCCCTCATGCCTCGCGGTATGGCCAAAAACAAAAACAAACAACAGCAACAACAAAAAATAACAAAAACAAAAGGAAGCATCAGGTAGAAAGTTCCATAGACTAATCAGGAGCTCAGAAGGAAGATCTGGGTTGGACATCTAAAATTGGGAGCCTTTGGTCTACAGAAGATGGAGTTAAAGTCATGGCAATGGGTGAGATTACTCAAGGAAATAGTACAGGGAATAAAAGCAGAGGAATGTCCACGTTTATAGAGCAGATAAAGGGGGTGAGCTGAGGAAGGACGCTGAGGAGTTACATCTGGAGGAAAACCTGGAGTGAGGTGTCAAGGAGAAGAGGGAAGGAGAGTGTTCCAAGAAGGAGGGAGTGTTCATATTCAGCTGCTGAAAGCTAAGAGGTCAAGGAATAGAAGGAATGTCAGTGTCAACTGATTTTAACAATGTGGTGTCTCTGGGAACTCAGGCTAGTGCAGCTGCCGTGGGGCGATGGCAGTCCTGGCCAGCCTGGAGTGGGCTGAGGGTGAGCGAGGGCAAGGGAGGGGAGAGCCTGTGGAAAGGAGCAGAGAGCTAGGGAAGGAGCTGCTGGGTCAGTGGTCCAGGGAGCTTGTCTTAAGGTGGACAACAGTATTTGAATGCCAATGGAAGGACCTAGCAGAGTGAGAAAGAAATCTGACGGAGGAGAGAGAGGAAGGTCAGCTGATGATGTGCGGGAAGGGATGGCGTCCAGACCTTGGCTTATGCTCTTCCCTCTGCTTGCAATGCGCTTCCGAGCCTTACCACCCTTGCCACCTTGTATGGATCCTTCAAAGACCAGCTCAGATGTCACTGCTTCCGAGACATCTGGAAGACAAACGTTGTCTCCACCCACTCACAGCATGTTTATAGCTGGATTAAAGGTTTTATCATATATTATCGATGACAGAGACTAACTGTCTGTGCCCCAGCATTGTGTCTGGCACCTATATAGGAGGCCCTAATAAATGACTTTGAATGGACGGCCAGATAAATGAATGGGTGAAGTGTCAGCACCCCATACCACGGTAGTGGGGAAGGGCGATGTTGGGGATGGCACTGATTTTTTTTTTTTTTTTTTTCTGCAGGAGTGGAGTCCTGACAATTCCCAGACCCTCTCATATTATCTCTCAAGGAATCTAGCTTAAAGGATCCGCCCAATGTAGATGAAGAACAGAAAGCCACACAGCAAGCCCGGAGGTCAGAGGTGAAGGGAGCAGGACTGGCGTGGGGGTCAGGGGAGGCGCCTGAATTCCTTTCTCCCAGCACTTAGCGGGGATCCTCAGGTATTTTCTAATTAAGATGACAAGAAGCAGCAGGGGCCCTCTGGAATGTAAACTTCAGATAAGATCAGCACCCCCTCCCCTCCAGGAAGCTTCCATTTTCTTTCTTCTAGGATGAATAACACATTCTTTCCCAGGTACTAGTTTCTGCCCCCCTTAGTCCCTGCAATTTATCCTCTTCCCTGGGGGGAGTGAATCTTTGCTTCCCAAGTGCTTTCCATGCCCCCTGCTTCAGCCCTTGCCTCCATCTTTGGGTCTCTTTTCATCCCTTACGGCTTCCTCATCTTATACAGGGCCTGTGCTTCTGAACCTGGAGGGGGACATCTCACTTTAATCATAATATGAACATCTCTTGGGTTTGGGCTTGGGGGTCAATGACCCCTGCTATGGGCTTCTCTATCCTCTCTCTTCCAGGATGGTAGAACAGGTGCCATCATTGGATCAATACACCTTTCATTCAAACAATCAATTCCAGCCAACATATGGGACCAGGCACCCCAAGTACTAAAAGAACAATCTCGATGAGTGGTCTTAATGAGAGGGTGCCAGGATCCGGTGCCAGAGCTATGGGGAAGACTTCAGGGAGGAGGTGTCATTAGTGCTGAGCCTTGAGGGAAGTGTGGGATGTAGGAAACAGAAGAGGAGGGGGATTATAGAGGCGTGGGCAGGAGGCAGCTGAGGAAACATTGTTAGGGAGCAAAGAGTTTGCAGAAGGAGGAGACTGGAGAGTTAAGTAGGGAGACAAATACGGGGTGGTAGGAGAGATGGAATGCAAGAATAAGGAGGTGGGATTTTATACTTTCAACAATGAAGGTGTTTGTCGGGGGAGGGAGTGGTGATAGGGGACAGATGGGGATTTACAGATAATTCTGGAAGTAAAGTGTGGGCTGTTGTCCAGGGTAGAGAGGTAAGGGTCCCATGGTCTCTTATCTCCCCCGCTTCTTACCCTTTGCTGTTGCCACTGTCGCAGCGGGCCCAAGAATGTTTGGAGCAGAGATCCAGGATGCGTGGGACTGAGGGAGCCAGGAGACACACGTCCCCCCATCTCCCAATCCAGGGATTCTCCAGCCCTTGGGTCCACACTTGGCCAGTGGTTCTGTCCACAGTGGAGCTTCCCTGCCTCTCGGGTGGCACAGGACAGGGTGAACTCTTCTGGACCAGATGACCTGGCACCATTCAGGGAAGGGTTCAGTTCACTGGTGCCGCCTGGCTTCTGCAGGCTCTGACCTCAGTGGTGGGGTGGCGGGTGGGAGTGGGGAATGGAGAAGCAAGCAGAGGGAAGAAATTCAAGAGCAAGGGGATGGTTTGGAGCAAGCTCACTGAGTCGGGAGTACATCCCAGAGGCTCAGTCCAGTCACAGAGGCTCCCCAGGTTGTCTCCTTTCTCTCTCGTGACCCCCAGACCCAGGCCTTACCAACCCCCAGAAGTCAAGTCCTGGGAAGAGAATTGTTCACTGGAACGCAGATCCTGGGTCTAGGAGAATGTCTCCCCAAGACAGCGAATGGAGGCAATGATCTCTCCGGGATTGTTTTGTGGGGGCATTGGCTGGGCTCTTGGACTGCCTTCCGGGATGTCTCTGGGAATCTAGGCCTGGGCCGTTTGCAGCTGCTATTACAGGAAGGGAGAGAACATTCAGCAAGCGTGCTGGGATCCCAGACCCTTGGGTTTTCATTCCTCCCTCTCCTTGTCCCAGGGCAGGCCACTTGCCTTTCTTCATGCCATGGCCCCCTTCTCTGACTCCCTGCCCAATGCCCAGTCCCCAGGCTGCCTCACTGGGGTGAGGATGCGGCGGGCATCCTGATTGTGGGAGAGCCCCTTACCAAGTCCTTCACTTTGCTCCCCTGGGAGTTACAAAGACCAGCTCTAATTTCTCTTCTCCTAAGTGACAGGCCTTCAGATACTTGACATTACAGAAAGTAGAAGGGAACTCAGAGGAGACTGAAGGCTAGATGTAGTTTGTCAGTGAGAAAAATGGCCCAGAGAGGAAAGAGCTACGTTAGAGTTGCATAATGAGTCAGCCTGACCCAACCCAGGTCTCCTGACACCGCCCAGGGCACCTTTCTTGCTTCCCAAGCTTCCTTTTCTCTGGGCCAAACTCTCCTCTCCCTTGAGATCTTACGTTGATCTTCTCAGTCCAATTTCACTCTTAGGTGTGCACATTCTATCTCTCCTTGAGTTCACCCTGTAACTTATATGTTGTCTTGCCCACAGGGGCCTAGCAGTACAGGGCTGTCAAGGAAGACTTCACCGGGTGAAGGAAAAATCGAGGTAGCCCATGCCCACTGAGTTCCTTCAGGGTGCGATGCGTTTCATTTACTTTCATCCCCACCCTGTGCTCCTCCAAGGTGGGTTCATTTAAATGAAGAAACCCATGGGAGGAAATGAGTGTGTTGCTCAAGGTCTGACCGCTGGAAAGGGTGAAGCCATGGCTGCTAGGCAGCAGGTATGTCCCTGGGCTGCTGTGTGATTGTTAAAGCATGGAAACATTGCACTTGTGTCCCATTTGGGAAATAGTTACTGCCTGAGCTGTCCGCGTCCCCCCACCCTGTCTTGTCTTCCTGGGATCCCTCCCCGCAATCAGCTCTAAGGAGCAGGCGTTTCAAGCTTGGAATCTGTTCGCTCTAAATTTAAGCCTGGGCTGATGCTGCAAATCCACAAACCCTGAAACCCAACCCTGAGGTCCAGATGACTCTTGGGATTCAGAATCTTTTAGATTTTAGAAAGGAAATGTAGTGCCTATAATGTATAAGGAAAAACCCCAGTGAGGTTTGAGGTGGCCCCTGGAATCATGGAATCAGATACTTTACTATTTATGCAGTGAGACGCAGAAACATTCCTTCTAGGTGGAATATTTAAAACCTAGATGTTTCTAGGTTAGGTTTTGCAGGTGAGTGAATTACAAAAAACTTCTGGGTCCAGTGGTTAAGATTCCACGCTTCCACTGCAGGGGGCGCAGTTTCAATCCCTGGTCCCTGGCTGCGGAACTAAAAAAACTTCTGGTCTTCAGAGCTTTCTGGCGTTTGAAATTGTTAGATAAGGGCTTGATATTGCCTTTTAAGGATGATTGTACATTACTTAGTGGGAGCTTGAACAAGCCAGAGAACTTGCTGGGGGGGTGCTGGGGAGGGGTGATAGAGGCCTGGAAGTGGGTGGCATGTGAAAGACAGCTCCAGGGAACCCTAGCAAGGCTTTGCTTTGACCAGGGCTGTCACAGTCCAGCCACCCTTAGCCCTGCCAACCCAAGGATCTGAGAGCTCTGCGGAGCAGAGCGTGGCTGGGCCTGGTGCCAGACAGGCTCAAAGCAGCGCTAAGGTGGGCAGCAGGCCTTTGAGACCCCGGCTGGGCAGAGCCAGGGTCAACAGGCAGGATGTCACCTCCTTATTTAGGCCCGAGGTCTTGGGGCAGTTAGGGGGCTGGCATCCTAGATAGTAGCTGCAGGGAAAAGACCTTTTTGTCTGTGCTTTTGGCTCAGCTCAGCCCCACCGTATGCTCCTGCTGGTCCGAGATTATCTCCCTGGTGATGGGCTGACTGCCTGAGACCTGGTATTTGCCCACCCATGCTCTCTTGCCATTGCTACAGCCAAGAGCAGACTCAGATTCTCTGGGACCCTATGAACATGTATTTATTGAATACCTACTATGTGCTAGGCACACAGTTGACCTTGGGGACCGTGTCCTCATTATTCTCTCAGCTGGAACGCACACCTCTCCCAGTGCACAAGCCCTAGCATCCCTTGGATTCCACTTGTGCATGAATCCTGATCACCGTCTTTCCTCTGAACTCCTGTAGTGTTTACTGCCCTGCCATTCCTTGGCTCTGAATTTAGCTCATGACCTTTCTTGAATCCTTGTCTCATACTTTGTTGCTTGAATTTTTATTTGAACACTTTCTTGTTTTGAATCAGTTAGGGCTAAGGTCTCCACCCGGGTTCAAGCTATCCCCAAAGTAGGAACCTGCCCCTCCTTCCTTGAACACGTGTGGAATGCAGGATTGACCCCAGAGGAGAACTGCAAAGCCCTTCAAAGGAGAGGTGGAAAATGGTGCCTGGGGCCTATAAACATTTGCACTGAGCATTCCTGAATGATAGCAAGATTTATAGTTTTAGCACTTCCTATTACAAAGGCTGTTTAAGTGACTCAGGGAGGCTGTGTAATTTCTGTACCTGGAAATTTTAAAAAATGGTAGCAACTACCTTACATGATCTTAGTATTCATTCCCCATGCTTTAATATTCACTCTATAGCTTTTGTAACATACAGGATTTTCCTCTGGCTAGGATGGCTTAGGTTGGGGCCTGTTGGAAAGCCTTTGAGGTTTCCGGAGAGTTTGTGGCTGTGAAGTGCGGCCACAGACTGAGGAAGTTCAACTATTCTCCCACTGGCTTCTATTTCTTTGTACAAAGAGGAGCTACAAAGGGAGAAAGATGACTGTTACCAGCTTAAAAGATCCCCCTACTCTCCTTATTACTCCTTCCCTTGAGTGTTCTGCCTGTAGAGTCCCATCTTGGTAGGTTACTCACTCATTTATTTGTTCATTCGTTCACTCATTCATTCAAAAGGTAGTGAGAGGGCAATACTGGATCATTTGGGTGTGTTATGTATGCAGAATCTGAGGGGGAAGCTGGCCTTGGGGCTTTTTCATCTCACAGCATTTTACTCCAATCACATATCCACACAAGTGCTTCTCTTGAAATATCTCGAAATGGGAGAAGAATAAAACTGTTTATCCTCCACAACTGCGTGGAGAAGCTCAGAGATCAGCTGGACTTCCTTGGTGGTGCAGTGGTTAAGAATCCGCCTGCCAGTGCAGGGGACATGGGTTCGAGCCCCAGTCTGGGAAGATCCCATATGCCGTGGAGCAACTAAGCCCGTGCGCCACAACTACTGAGCCTGCATGCTGCAACTATTGAAGCGCGCCTGCCTAGAGCCCGTGCTCCCGTGCGCCACAACTGCTGAGCCTGCATGCTGCAACTATTGAAGCGCGCCTGCCTAGAGCCCGTGCTCTGCAACGGGAGAAGCCACTGCGATGAGAAGCCCGCGCACCACAACAAAGCGTAGTCCCCGCTCGCCGCAACTGGAGAAAGCCCGCGCACAGCAGTGAAGACCCAACGCAGCCAAAAATAAATAAATAAATAAATAATAAAAATACTGAACTCCAGATTGTTTAAAAAACAAAACAAAAAATAAATAAATTTAAATTAACAGAATTAAATATAATAAAAAATATAATTTCCTCAGTCACATTAGCTATATTTCAAGTGTTCAGTAGCCCTGTGTGGTTAGTGGCTACAATATTGGACAACACAGATATAGTATACTTCCGTTACTGCAGAAAGTTCTCTTGGATACTGTCTAGAGGCAGAAGGAGGAAGAGGAATGGGTAAGGCAGACGGGTCATATATCCAGACCCAGATATATGCCATCAAAATGACAGAACCAACTGCTCTAGACTGCGGCTTTTAAACTTTTTTGATTAAAATCCACAGTAATATATATAACAGATCTCTCCCTCTGTCTCTCTCGACGTATACATCAAGAGTTTCATGAAACAGTATAACAGTATTCACCCTTACCACATGGGATGCACTCTGATTTAGTTTTTTTATACTATTCTATTAATTTTATTTAAAAAATATATTTAGACTTCCCTGGTGGCGCAGTGGTTACGAATCCGCCTGCCAATGCAGGGGACACGGGTTCGAGCCCTGGTCTGGGAAGATCCCACATGCCACGGAGCAACCAAGCCTGTGCGCCACAACTACTGAGCCTGTGCTCTAGAGCCCGCGAGCCACAACTACTGAAGCCCGTGCGCCTAGAGCCCCTGCTCTGCAGCAAGAGAAGCCACTGCAATGAGAAGCCCGCGCACTGCAAGGAAGAGTAGCCCCTGCTCGCCTCAACTAGAGAAAGCATGCGTGCAGCAACGAAGACCCAATGCAGCCAAAAATAAATAAATAAATAAAATTTAAAAATATATATATATATTTATATGCTGGTTAGTCAACTCTTCTGCTCAAACACCTCCATTTGAAAATTACTGCTTTAGACATTAGTGAGGGTAGGGCAGGGTGATGGGGATAGAGAAAAGTGAGGAAGGTTTCCTGTAAGAGACTGTAGTGGCTTTTGGAAGAAGAGGGAAAGGAGCGGTATGTCTGGCCAAGGGAACTAACTTGCGGTGTAGGACATGGGCCACAAGGGACTGTAATTCATTCCCCAAACCTAGTAGGCTTCAAAGCCTCTCCCTGCTTCCCTCCCTCCCCCACTGGGCCCCCAAGCCCTTTCATCTGGACTTGAGTGTAAATCATTAGCTCTAGCTGGCGATACAAAGCAGGACTCTAACACAGGTATGTGTGGGAAGGGCTTGGAGGAAGTTCAACAGTGTAAATGAATGTCTTCAGATCCTGAGGGGTTGGGTGGTGGAGAAAGGTAAGTTAATTTGGCGGGCGCCCACTCAGCCCTGCTGCTTGGGGTCGGGTGGGGGAGAGCTCTGTGTGCTTTAGGCCCAGGGCATTACAACACCTGAGAATCCCTAGAAGCTTACCCTAAATCGCTCCTGTTGCAGCACCAGCGACTTCATCATGTTCTGATGAGGGCCTTTGGGAGAAACAGCTTCCCAAGACCTGAGGATCACTAAAATCATTCATTCATTCATCCATTCATTCAAATTCCTTGAGTTGTTCTTTTGTAGAGCAGTGCTTCCCCAGCTCAGCCCCAGGCAGGTGGGGCTGAGGCCAGCAGTGGAGCTAAATCTGTACACAGTGCTTGGGGCTCCCTCTACACAGGTTAAGAGAATAATAATCACTCACAGATAAAATCTCACGAAGGAGGGAGTCCTGTGTAACTTCAGCGGGCAGAGCTGTGTCTAGAAAGTTGGAAGGAGGTAGATTTCAGCCCAGTATAAGTAGAACTAATGTTCTAGTAATTAGAGTGTGCAATGGGGGCACTATCTTAATGTCACTTACAGGCTATTTAAAAAAAATTTTTTTTAATTGAAGTATAGTTGATTTACAATATTGTGTTAGTTTCAGGTATACAGCAAAGTGATTCAGTTATATATATATATATATATATATATTTTTTTTTTTTTTTCAGATACTTATAGGCTATCTTAAAGTCTTCACACCGAAGCCAGATGTCAGGAGGGCTACAAAGAAGATTCCTACCCTGAGAGGCCAAATTTGAACATTCATTCATTCATTCATTCAAACATTTATTGGCCACCTATTATGTGCACTCTGCTAGGTGCTGGGGACATTTCTGAGGACAAAGCAGATCAAAATCCCTAATCTCCTGGAGCTGACATGGCTGGGAGGTGGGAGGAGTGGGAAGTCAGGCACTGTGTGACCTGGCAGGCCTCCTATAATTCCAGGACTGTAGAATGTGTGGAACTTTATGGAACTTCATGACTCACTTCCACCTGTATCATTTCAGGTAATCCTCACTACAACCCTTGAAGTTGTTAGGGCAGGCCAGGCCAGTGCCTACACCTAATAAATGTGTACTCAAAAAAGCAATAAATTTATTCCACTCAGGAAAAAAATCAGGCCCAGAGGGTGTCTGACTCAAGGTCATGGAGGTAATTTGGTTGGGACAAGGATTCAGATTTCAGAGCTTCCCAGCTTTTCACACTCTGGTCCGTGACCCAGCCCAGGTGGGGCCCGAAAATCTCCCCCCTTCCCCAAGGAGAGCTGAGGCTTTCCCTAGGGTGGGGAGAGGGGAGAGGGACCTGGGCCAGGGTGAGGGGACTGACTGGAGGGGTGTGTGTGAGGGCATCTGTGCACCACGCTTCTCGTTCCTGGTGACAGTAGGCATAAGCAGATTGTGACAGGCCTTCCAGAGAGGGAAAGGGCAGGGCCAATTATGGAACCTGAGAAGAGGACATGGGAATTCTGGTGCTCAACTACCTGTAATAATATCAAGCCTTATATAACGCTTACTATGGGCTGGGTAGGGTCCTACAAGCTTTACACCTGTTGATTCATTTATTCCCACCACAACCCCAGGAAGCATGCACTATCCTCAGCCCTATTTTAAAAACAAGGAAACTAAGGCACTGACATAAGGAACCTGCACAGGGTCACCCAACGAGTGAGTGGTTCTCCTGGGGTTTGTGGCTGGGCAGCCTAGCTGGAGGGCTAACCTGGGTCCGGAGCCGTCTTTCGTCCCGATCTCCGTCAGCGGGCACCCGGCCAACCCGCTGCCCTGGCACCCGCTGGCCCTGCTCAAACCAGACCACATCCAAGGCCTCCTCCAAGGTCGCAGTCCTCGTGGGCGGGGCTGAGGGGCAAAGAGGAACTGGGAGAACAAAAAGAAGCTTTGTGTCTCAGGGGGGAGATTCCCCTTAAAGCCACAGGCCTGGTGGGAACGGATGGGGATGCGGGGAGGGATGGAGAGGTGGCGCCAGAGCCCGGGACCGCGGGGAGCGCGGAGCGTGCGGAAGGGCGGCGAGGGGTGGGGAGCGGGACCCTAACTCTCAAAAATTCGCCCTAAAGAACTCTCTGGAACTGGGAGAGCTGCTTCCCAGCTCTACGCCGCCCGCCGTCTCGGGTCGTGTCCCGAGCAAACCGCGTGGGGAAGCCGCATTCCGGCCCGCGCCCTCCTTTCTCTCGCTCAGTCCCCACACCCTCGGGTCTGCCTCTCCCGCCCCCCTCGCATACCCCGTCCCCAGTGGAGTCAGCGGGGGGCGCCTGGGTGTCTGCAGCCCCGAGAGCTCAGGGCAGTGCCGCCTGTCCCGTGGCCCCGCCGAGGCTAGGTTCGCACCTGGGGCAGGGTCGCCGCGCCTCCTGCCGCCGCTTCCCCAGCATCCTCCAGCTGGGAGAGTCTCCAGGTTTCCAGTTTGTCCTGGGGCTCCTGGGAGTAAGTCCCAGGGCGAGTCCCGTGGCACTTGCAACCAACCCTCAGTCTCCTAAGAAGCTGAACGCGCGTGAATGTTTAGGGTAAGGATTGAATATTAAAAAGAAACCTTAATTTTTTTGGGGGGGAGAAAATAAATGCGAAACATTTTACATACCCATTTTTTAAAAATTACACTTTTTAGTTTGAGATAATTGTACACACATGCAGTTGTCAGAAATAACACAGAGAAATCCTATGTACCCTTTACCCAGTTTCCCCCAAGGGTAGCATCTTGCAAAACTGTAGTACTATGTCACAGACAAGATTTTGATATTGATAAAGTAAAGATACAGGACATTTCCATCACCACAAGGATCTCTAGTGTTGTCTTTGTATGGCCACGCACACTTCCCTCTGGCCCCATTTCCCCCTTAACCACCGCCCCCCCCCGCCCCCATCCCATCCCCCGCAGTTACTAAGCTGTTCTCCATTTCTATAACTTTGTCATTTCAGTAATGGAATAGAGGGACTTGCCTGGTGGTCCAGTGGTTAAGACTCCGTGCTGTCAATGGAGGGGGCCTGGGTTCTATCCCTGGTCAGGGAACTAGATTCTGCATGCCGCAACAAAGACTCAGCACAGCCAAATAAATAAATATTAAACAAACAAACAAAAAAGAATGGAATAGAAATGGAATCATACAATATGTGACCTTTTGGGATTGGCTTTTCTTAGCATAATTCCCTGGAGATTCATCCAGGCTATTTCATATCTAGCTGAGAAGTATTCTACCGCATGGATGTGGTACCCCAATTTAACCATTTACCTGTTGAAGGACATCAGCATTTCTTCTAGTTTTTAGCTATTTTAAGTTTATTTTTAAAAATAAATTTATTTTATTTATTTATTTTTGGCTGTGTTGGGTCTTTGTTGCTGTGAGTGGGCTTTCTCTAGTTGCAGCAAGCAGGGGCTACTCTTTGTTGCAGTGCGCAGGCTTCTCATTGCAGTGGCTTCTCTTGTTGCAGAGCACAGGCTCTAGACATGCAGGCTTCAGTAGTTGCGGCACACGGGCTCAGTAGTTGTGGCTCACGGGCTCTAGAGTACAGGCTCAGTAGTTGTGGCTCACGGGCTTAGTTGCTCCGTGGCATGTGGGATCTTCCAGGACCAGAGCTCGAACCCGTGTCCCCTGCATTGGCAGGCAGATTCTCAACCACTGCGCCACCAGGGAAGCCCTTAAGTTTATTTTTTGTTGTTGGTTTTCCTGTACAGGTTCTTGTGTGAAGATAAAGTTTTTATTTCTCTAGAATAAATGCCCAGGAGTGCAAATGCTGGGTAGTGTGTTTAGATTTTTAAGGAACTGCCAAACTGTATTTCAGAGCGGCTGTGCCATTTTACATTCCCTCCAGCAATGTATGAGTGTTCCAGTTTCTCCACATCTGCTCCAGCTTTTGGTTTGTCCATTTTTAAATTTTAGTCATTCTAATAGATGTGTCGTGATATCTTGTTGTGATTTTAATTTGCATTTCCCTAATAGTGACATTGAACATCTTTTCATGTGCTTATTTGCCATCTGTATATCCTCTTCAGGGAACTGTTTCTTCTGGTCTTTAACCCGTTTTCTAAGTGGATTGTTTATTTTTCACTGTTGAGTTTTGAGAATTCTTTATATGTTCTAGACACTGGTACCTGTAGGATGTATGGTTTGCAAATATTTTCTCCTAGTCTGTTTTTTCATCCTCTGAACAGCTTCTTTCACAGAGCAAACACTTTTAATTTTGATGAAGTCCAACTTAGCAATTTTTTCCTTTTATGGAGCATGCTGTTGACGTCAAATCTATGAGCTCTGCCTAGCTCTGGATCTCAAATATTTTCTTCTTTTTCCTATGTTTTTTTCCTTAGAGTTTTATAGCTTTATGTTTTACACTTAAGTTTGTGATCAATTTTGAGTTAATTTTTGTATAAGGTGTAAGACATGGGTCAAGACGTTGTTGTTTTTTGTTTGTGATTGTCCAGTTGCTCCAGTACTGCTTGTTGAAAAGGCTATTTTTTTCTCTATTGATTTATTTTTATGCTTTTGTCAAAAATTTGGGCATATTTGTGTGGATCTATTTCTGGGTTCTCTATGGTGTTCCATTGATCTATGTGTCTGTCCCTCCACCGATACCACACAATCTTGATTACTATAGTGATAATAATCTCTTCAAATCATGTAGACTGATTTTTCCCACTTTTATGTAATTGTTTTAGCTATTCTTGTTTCTTTGCCTTTCCATATAAATTTTAGAATAATCTTGTCTCTGTCTACAAAAAAAAAAATCCCATTTCATTGTTGATGTTGGCAATTTGTTTCTTCTTTCTTCTCTCTTTTTTAATTTGTCTGTCTTGCTAGAAGTTTGTAATTTTATTCATCTTTTCAAAGAAATAGTTCTTTGTTTCACTGATTTTCTCCATTGCTTTTCTGTTTTCTGTGTCACTGTTTTCAAAATTTCTGCTCTCCTTATTATGTCCTTTCTGCTTGCTAAGGGTTTATTTTGCTGTTCTTTTTCTAGGTTCTCAAAATGGAAGCTGAGCATAAATATCTCTCTCAACACTGGTTCATCTGTATCCTACCACTTTTAATTTAATTTTAATTTTTCATCTGTATCCTACCATTTTTAAATTTTCATTCACTTCAATGTGTTTTTAAATTTCCTTTGAGACTTCTTTGACCCATGGATTACTTAGAAGTGTGTTGTTTAGTTTCCAAGTGTTTGGAGATTTTCCTGTTATCTTTCTGCTGTTGATTTCTAGTTTGATTCCATTGTGGTCAGAGAAAACATTCTCTATGATTTATTCTTTTCAATTTTTTGAGGTTTGTTTTGTGGCCCAGGATATGGCCTGTCTTGGTATATGTCCAGTGGCCACTTGAAAAGAATGTGTATTCGGCTGTTGTTGGTGGAGTGTTTTATAAATGACAATGAGGTCTTGGTTGATGCTGTTTTTGAGTTCCTCTATAGCTTTGCTGATTTTCTGTCTAGTTGTTCTATTAATTAATAAGAGAGGGGTGTTGACGTCTCCAACTATAATTATGGATTTGTCTATTTCTCCTTTCAGTTCAATCAGTTTTTTTACTTCACATATTTTACAGCTCTGTTGTTTGGTGCATACACATTAGGATTGCTATATCTTCTTGGTGAATTGACTTTTCATCATTATGTAATGTCTCTTTCTATCTCTGGCAATTTTTCTTTGCTCTGAAGTCTACTTTATCTGATATTTATATTGCCACTTCTGCTTTCTCTTGATTGATATTTCATGATATATCTTCTTTTTTCATTCTTTTACTTTTTTTTTTTTTTTGCAGTACGCGGGCCTCTCACTGCTGTGGCCTCTCCCGTTGCGGAGCACAGGCTCCGGACGCGCAGGCTCAGCGGCCATGGCTCACGGGCCCAGCCGCTCCGCGGCATGTGGGATCCTCCCAGACCGGGGCACGAACCCGTATCCCCTGCATCGGCAGGCGGACTCTCAACCACCGCGCCACCAGGGAAGCCCCATTCTTTTACTTTTATATCCTTGATTTGAAGTGACTTTCTTATAGACACATTTATAAGAGAAAAACAAAAGATGACTTTAACAGACTGCCTACTTATTTTAGAACTAGAATCCTATGACCAGGTAATTACTGCCAAAGATTCCTGTGGGTCAGACCATTCTGATTATTACGCTGACCCGGTTGCCTTTTAAGGTAACCAAACCTACCTTGCCTCTAGTGGTCAACTGCTGCCCCTGGCTGTTCCATGCTGGGATCCATCACTGCTATCGAAATCAGGAAGCCCATTTCCATAGCATCCCGTCCATCTTCATTCCTGAGTGCAGAGAAAAATCAGCACAGCCCTTTTTAAGAATGCTGTGTTTCTCTTAACAGTATATTTCTCAATGCCTCAGTGAAGGACTTTTCCCCTAGGCCCTCTTGGGGGAATTATTTAGGGGTGAATGAGTGGATTGTACATGATAAATCCGCTTCAACATTCCTCTCTCTTTAAGTCTTTGGATTCCTTTCTCTGCATTATGCAATAGGATTTCTTGCATTGCAGCTTCATTTGTTGTACACCACTCCTGAATCCAGGTTTTAACAAATTAACTAAGGAAAGAGATAAAATCATTCCTGGGGCTTCCCTGGTGGCGCAGTGGTTGAGAGTCCGCCTGCCGATGCAGGGGACACGGGTTCGTGCCCCGCTCCGGGAAGATCCCACATGCCCCGGAGCGGCTGGGCCCGTGAGCCATGGCCGCTGAGCCTGCGCGTCCGGAGCCTGTGCTCCGCACCGGGAGAGGCCACAACAGTGAGAGGCCCGCGTACCACAAAAAAAAAAAAAAAAAAAAAATCATTCCTAACTGCTGGAGTTAGCACACCGAGTTTGGAATCTCTGAACCCATATTAAAAAATTCAGGGCTTCCCTGGTGGCGCAGTGGTTGCGCGTCCGCCTGCCGATGC
>NW_021146413.1:21271-25000 GCF_002837175.3 Physeter macrocephalus
GCCCAGGGAATTCCCTGGTTGTCCAGTGGTTAGGACTCTGCGCTTTCACTGCCAAGGGCCCGGGTTCAATCCCTGGTCAGGGAACTAAGATCCCACAAACTGCGAGGCGAGGCCCCCCTTGCAAAGAAAAAAAAAAAAAAAAAAAATCAGCCCAATTCTAAAACTGTGTTCCTTCCTCTCTGGTTTAGCATCTTTAGAATCCCATCCCACCCATGTTCCCCCAGTTTATGTTTAATAATCTAGCAAAATCTTTGTTAATCTTGTGAGTCTTTTCCTCTAGGGTCAGATTTTGTACTTGTCCCCCTAGTTACGTGTCTGAGGCACCCATTGCACATTGACCACCTCAGGTGAGGCTTTTACAGAGTCTCCAAGCAAGACAGGACCAGCCTCGTTCGACAGAGAAGGAAGGGCTGCCTCTGCCAGACAGTGAGATTTAGTGGGGCCCGGGCGTTCAGCATCCTCACATAGATCCCAAAGCCCCTTTGCCCATTCTTAGGATTCCTCCTCAATCTCTCGGCTTTTCCCATAATACCTGGTAAGGTTTCAGCGGCATCAGCCCTGTGGCTATAGGAGTTAAGAGATTCATTTGGGAAATCTTTCTTAGGAGCAGCCCTGTCCTCTTGAGCCAAGAATTTAAAATTTAAATTTAAAAATTTAAAAAGAATTTAACATGTCAAGCTTGCCATTTCCTTTTCTCAGGCTCATTAGTACAACCAAAGCAGCCAGACGACACCAGAGTCCTTGATCTCCTTTTTCCTTTCTGGGAGGGAAGGAGGGAAGGCCATGGTGCTGACCCTGGGTACAACTTGGGTCTGACTCTCAACATTGCTTTGCCCATTGGAATCACCTAGGGGCTCTTTTAACATTTGCCTGGAGGCCTGCACCCCAACCTCAGAACAACTGAGTCAGGATCTCTGGAGATGGGACCTGGCCTTGGTATTGTTTATAAATCTCGCCAAGTGATTCAAATGTACATCCAGGGCTGAGAACCCCTGGGTTAAGTTGTAATCCACACAGGAAAGAGTTTGGGACTGGGAATCTGGAGGTGTGTTTTCCTGCGTTAAGCTTCTCGCTCTGTAGCTTCGGATAAGTCACATGATCTCTGTGAACCTCTACGCCCACCTCTCTGGGCCAGAGCCAGTAATAACCACTGCCTTGCATACCTCACAGGATTGTGATGAGGATCAAATGCATAAGGGCCCCGGGAACTGTGAGACATGAGACATTGTCCGACGGGAGGGCTAGTTATACCCGACGCATCGTCTCGGGTTACTTCGATCAACTTAGTTGCAAACGCTGCTCAGCCTCTGCCGGGGACTTTCTGCTCATCCTCGGGCAGGTACACATCCCGTAATGTTGGCTGGGGTCAGTCTAGTCTCAGGCCTGTCTGCTCACCGTACCACATCAGTCTCTCCTTTTTAGGGGCCCGAGGAAAGATAGATTCCTCCTGGCTAAATTCCAGTGATGGCCAGCCAGGGCAGCGCAACCTTTTGTAGGGGCTCATCAGACTTCCGGGGCACCTATGTGGTCAGAGGGAGAACGTGTCGTGTCATACTTACACATTTGGAAAATGGTAGGGCAGTTGGGGCAAGAATACTACCTCGATGGCTTTCCTAAAATAAATGTCAGAAAGTAAAGCTCAACCATCTTGCCCCAAGGATTCATATCCTGTAGACTCCTGCAAAGACTGGGGTCGGGGGACAAAGGAGGAGTTGAAGAGAGATTGGGAAGGAGGAAGCGGGATAGGTGATTGTTATGTTTATTTAGGGAAGGTAGGTTTAAGAAGGGTGAGATGCACCTCACCAGGGTGCCTTGCTTTCAGGTAGGATGTTTTCCTCCAGGTAGTAGAACCCAGACACCTAGAGGCAGTGGGGTTCCCTGCCTGCAGAAGGTCCCAGGTGACCTCTCATGGGGCTCAGGAAGAGCGGCCCTTGCTCTGCTCACTTCGCAGCCTCTCTGACTCATCTTCTCTTGGGGCCGGACAGTGATAAAGACGCCCACCCCCTCCCTCTGGGGGCTTCCCTGCACCCTAGGGGCTGCCTGTCCCGGCCTCATCCTCCTCTGGGCCTCTCAAGAACAAAGGGGCTCGAACAGTGCTGTCTTTAGCTTTTCTCCCAGGACCCTCATGTTTTTAGAGACTGCAGGATAGACACACTGTATTTTTTAAGTAAAAACTCAGTTTTCCATTAGTTGAAGATTCATTATCCTGGGAGCATCACCTTTTCACTTTCCTGACTACAATTCTCCCTGCCTGCTCTGTCCAACTTACAACACTTGTCACCTGCTAACACGTTACATCACATTTGTTATCTGTCTCCTGTCACCAGAATATAAACTCCTTGAGGATAGGGATTTTGTCTGTTTTGTTCACTGAAAATCCCTAGTGCCTAGAAGAGTGGCTGGTGCATAATAGAGGCTCAGTAAGTTTTCGTGTGAGGAATGAATAAGAACGCAAATGCTTTTGACCATTAGGCTGTGAGCTCCACGAGGTAGGGGCAATACCAATTTTCTTTACCACGTATATGCTCACAGGGCCTGGCACAAAGTAGGCACTTCATAAATATTTGTTAATATGGCAGTCCAGCATACCATTTTAGGAATTTATAGATAAATTCCTAGATATGCTCGCACAGGGCATATTAATTAACATTAATTGCAGCAGTTTTGCTAAAGCAAAACTACTAGAGACCTGATGCACTAGACGTGCATCACTAGAAGACCTTGGTTAAGTGAATTTGTACTCCACACACTAGAGTACCAGGCAGCTATTAAAAAGAATGAGGTATATGTGAAATTAATATAATAGCTCCCTTCCCACCAAACAGTTTTCTTTTTGGTTGTTGTTGCCGAGACCTGAGAGAAAATTATTGAAGTTCTTTCTAAAATAATGATCCTAGGGAATTCCCTGGCGGTCCAGTGGTTAGGATTCCGTGCTCCCATTGCAGGGGGCATGGGTTTGATCCCTGGTCTGGGAGCTAAGATCCCGCATGCCACATGGCGCGGCCAAAAAAAAAAAAATAATAATAAAGATAAAATAGGGACTTCCCTGGTGGCGCAGTGTTTAAAAATCCTCCTGCCAATTCAGGGGACACGGGTGCGAGCCCTGGTCCGGGAAGATCCCACATGCCGCAGAGCAACTAGGCCTGCGCACCACAACTACTGAGCCTGCGCTCTAGAGCCCGCAAACCACAACTACTTGAAGCCTGCGCACCTAGAGCCCGCAACAAGAGAAGCCACCGCAGTGAGAAGCCTGCACACCACAACAAAGAGTACCCCTGTTCGCCGCCAACTAGAGGAAGGGGCCACAACTACTGAAGCCCGCGCGCCTAGAGCCCCTGCTCCTCAACAAGAGGAGCCACCACAGTGAGAAGCCCGCGCACCGCAACGAAGAGTGGCCCCTGCTCGACACGACTAGAGAACCCCGTGCGCAGCAACGAAGACCCAACACGGCCAAAACTAAACAAATAAAATAAATAAAATTTTAAAAATAATTATTTAAAAATAAATAAATAAAATAGTGATCCCAACATCATTCCTATACAGATGCAATAGAAATTTTATGTAAAATATCATATATATTTTTAAAATAAATTTATCTATTTATTTTTATTTTTGGCTGCATTGGGTCTTCGTTGCTGTGTGTGGGCTTTCTCTAGTTGCGGCGAGTGAGCAGGGGCTACTCTTCGTTGCGGTGCACGGGCTTCTCATTGCAGTGGCTTCTCTTGTTGT
>NW_021146414.1:0-25000 GCF_002837175.3 Physeter macrocephalus
GCATTTTTAAACTTAGTTTAAATAAATGTATACCCCCCACCCCCAAAAAGTGTGAAAACAGAGCATATAGGAGATGGTTTGAAGGGTTTTAATAACTTCACAGGCAGCAAAGTCAAAACAAGTCATGAGAGAGAAATTAGAGGAATTCAAGATGTATCTCTGATGTCTGAGCACAGAACATGCCAGATCTTCCCAGAAAACACAGTTAGATGCCCTGTCAGAAAGAGAGGCCAGGGCTGGATGAAATATTGGTCTTATCCGGTATGACACCATTAGTGTTCTTATAAATTATGAATAAGTAAAAAATATGGCAAACAGATATGGGATACTATGATGCAATAAAAATGGATGGCCATATCAATCCATGGAAGAGTAGAAAAAAGGAAAAATAATTTCAGAACATAAAATCAGATTATTATGCTTAAGAATCAGAGTTGGCTGGCTTCCCTGGTGGTGCAGTGATTAAGAATCCGCCTGCCAATGCAGGGGACACGGGTTTGAGCCCTGGTCCGGGAAGATGCCACATGCTGTGGAGCAACTAAGCCCGTGCACCACAACTACTGAGCCTGCGCTCTACAGACCGTGAGCCACAACTACTGAGCCCACGTGCCACAACTACTGAAGCCCACGCGCCTAGAACCCATGCTCCACAACAAGAGAAGCTACCGCAACGAGAAGCCCACGCACCGCAACGAAGACTAGCCCCCGCTCGCTGCAACTACAGAAAGCCCACGCGCAGCAACGATGACCCAACGCAGCCAAAAATAAATAGATAAATAAATTAAAAAAAAAAAAAAAGAATCAGAGTTGGGGGAATTCCCTGGTGGTCTGGTGGTTAGGATGCCGCAATTCCACTGCCAACGACCCGGGTTCAATCCCTGGTGGGGGAACTAAGATCCCGCAAGCCGCACAGCACGGCCGGAAGTGGGGGTTCAGGCCTCAAACTGAGAAAGAGAGGATGACTAGGGGGCAAAAAAGAGGCGTTTGTCCCTTTTTACCACTTCACATTCACCACTTCTTCCTGGAGCTAGCTAATGAAGACCTTTCATTCATTCAATGAATATTTATTGAGCACCTAGTATGTTCCAAGGATGGTACAAGCCAAGGCAATGGGGGTATAGCAATGAACAAGACGGATTTACAGCTCCTGCCCTCACAGGGCTTAGAGTTATGGAGGAAAAACAAATTTAAACAATCATACAAATAATCACTTATTGAGAACTAAGGTACACACTGCAAGAGAGAACTTTCTAGAACTCTGAGAACATGCAACAATGGGGGGGCTTGTGCTTCCCTTTCTTGTTCATTAATACTGTTCCATAGAGGTCATCAACACAGGGGAAGCCAGCTGCAACACAAGATGCCTTTCAATAATCACTTTCAGGTTATGATCTGTACGACCATTACTTTTCTAAATAGAGACTTTCTGGAGTAACTTACATGTTTAAAGTATCATTTGCAATAAACAATAGTTCTTATACATTCCCATTCATTACTGAGCTCTTTACCTGCATTTTATTCCTACAACAAACCCTATAATGAAGATGCTGTTACTATTCTCATTTTACAGATGAGAAAACTGAGCCCTGAAGTGATTCCGTGGCTTGTCCCAGGTCATACATTAAAATGCTAGAATTTGGGGGAAAAAAAACAGGTTTATGCTTTTTTCTCATGGCACTAAAATACTTTTACTGTCCAAGCATTGTTTTTCCCAACTTCCCACACAGTCCTTATCGTCCCGAGTTTGAAGCTGCCCTTCCAATATCTGTCCGGATAGTGCAACTTTATTTTATGGACATCTATAAATATAAATATTATGCATAAATAAAAGCAGATGGGCCGTCATTCGCCCCTCAGAAGCTAAAAGGACCCTGGGTGGGTGGGCGCTGGCTGAGGCCAGGCCTTGTGTCCTCAGCCCCTAGGCAGAAAGGCAAAGGTCAAGAAACTAGAAGATGGTGGAAACTTCCCCATGAACCCTAGGCTTTCCCTTTTCTACACAGAAAGGCGAAAAAGGCCTCTACACCTTTCACCTGACTGCCGCTCATCCCGCACTTCAGCATGGCTGCAATCCCTAAAAAAGTCAGTCACTCTGCGCGCCTCAGCTCGAGGGCCCGAGGTGCCCGGATGTTGCCCGCGCTTTTGGAAACTTCGCGATCTTGGCCACCGCCCCACCACAATTTCCCAAAGAAGAACTTCGCTTTACGGCGGGGAAGAGCCTACGCGGGCCTCCGTAGAGCTGTCTCTCACCGACTTCTCTTTTCATTGGTTGTGAGCGAGGTGGGCGGGTCGTCGAGGCGTCTGAGGAAGAGAGGGCGGCGGCGGTTGTGGTGACTGAGCGGAGCCCAGTGACAGGATGGTGAGGGCGGCAGCTGCGGCGACCGAGGCCTGCCTCTCGGTTGGGGTGCTGCGTCGTTGGGAGCCGCTGGGAGTCTCTGCGCGAGGGCTTAAGCGATCCCGGAGGCCGTGGCGGGCGCGGCCGGGGCCCAGGCCTGGGGAAAGACAAGGGAGGAAAGAGAGCGGCTACCTCTGGGTGCGGCCAGCCCTGGCCTCGCAGCCCAGCCCCAGGAGCCACAGGACGTCCGAGGGGGGAAAGGGTCCCTTTCAGCTGCCGCTTCTGTCACGAGCCCCTCACGCCCGAGCCGGGGAAGGCCTTTGGGCCTGTGCCTCGAGCGTCCCAGAGAAAGGAGCACGGGAACTCCGCCGTTTCCAGACGTTTCCTTGCTCCTTTCACGCAAAAAGCACCTCCCGCTAGTAGGTAACCCACCGGTTACCACCCTCATGTGGCGAAAGCTGGCTTCTCGGAGGCAAAACGGGAAGAAGCAAGCACAATTCGCTACCCATTTTAGTTTGCTGTCTAGAGAAAGGGGATAAGAACTATCCCCTTCGCCCCTGAAATAACATGCAGCTGCCATTGAAATGTGGCAGTGGGCCCTGAAAAGGACTGGATTTAGCTTTTAGGGTTGCTGGAACTACTTCCTCAGGCTGCTGCGACCCTTTAGAGCAGGATTCCTTAATGGTTTTCGAACTCCTTAAAACGGTTTGGAAATTTTACGTTTTGGAACGTTTTTCTGGTGAAAGGGCCATTGTTGGCAGCAAGGAGTAGTTTGGGAAGCTTTACCTCATTCGTCCATCAGATTGCCCCAGATCATCCCCTCACCCCCAGTAGGTCGGTACCCCAGGACCTGCCTACGTGAAAACTTGGGAACTGCTGCCAGAGAGGGCTAATAGCGGTAATCAGATTTTCAAAGTGCCCTTGACCCCCTACAAAGTGAAGAACGGTTTTAAAAGGATTTCTGATTATCTTGGTATTTGTGTTGCTGAAAAGAGACTTCTCTCTCTGATGAACATCCATTGCCTTTTTAAGATGATCGTGATTCTATGACCAGCAGCCTTTAAGGTGCCTTATAGACGTGACAGCCAAAGATTCATGGTCTCTGGTTCTTTAGCTTCTTCATGTATGTGAGAGACTTTAATCCCATTTTTGATTTTTGCTTCTAAACAGACTCCAGATTAGAGTAGTCCAGTTTACAGTAATTTTGAGACAGTTATCCCTGGGAGAAGATGAAATTACCTGACATGATTTCTATATTAATGTTTCTGAAGTTTTTTTGAGAGGTGAACACTTTTTCAGGGTAGTTGTACTGAAGTATCACTTTTCGTGTGAAATAGAACTGGGCAAAATTTAGAGTTAGTCGATTCTTTTACAATTAAAAACATTTTATTTGGCAAAAGAGTCCAGAAATGTTCAATATACAGTAGTATCCGGAGTCTATGGGCAGCAAATTCAAGTGTGGGGAAAGTCCAGATGTAGCTGGAGGAAGGTGTCTGCTTTTATCATCCAGTACATCCAATACTTGATAATGTATTCATAGTGCTGTGTTAGATCTTCTGTACAAAATGACCTAGCTGCAGCATAATTTTCCAACTACTAGAATTTTAAACATAGGATTAAAATCAATATACTTGAAGAATAATTAGTCCTAAAGGATCCAGAAAATGTTAGCTTTCATTTAAGCTATTGCTGATGAATTTTCCAAATTGTTTTATAAAATTCTAAACAGAACAGGAAACAAAACGGTTGGGAGTCAACATGGCGAATGAGATTAGGAAAAGTAGAAAAAATTTTAAGTGTGTGTGTGTGTGTGTGTGTGTGTGTGTGTGTGAGAGAGAGAGAGATTTAATAGTACAGCAAATGGTTCTTTTGGTATTGTTTTGAGCAAAGCTGATTTTTAACATTTTCTTACATAACACTCAGAAATCATTAACAGTTGTTTGCATATTCATTCGATGAGTTTTTGTTCTTTTTTTGGTTTGTTTCTTTTCGTTGCTTTCTTTTAACATTGGTCATGTTTCACCCTTTTTTTTTCATTCCCCTGTCTGCAATCAACTTCTTCATTCCACTAAGGCTGGGCACAGAGTAAGTTTCTTCTCTTAGCTCCTACTAACAATGGTGGTTGGGTGCTGTTACTGGGATTTCACCCTTTTATGTCTATCAAATAGGAAGTAACCAAATTCCTATGCTTTGATTAGGTTGGTTCTTTATTTGAGTTTAACAAGACTGCCATTTCCAGGATCTTTTGCTGTCTTAAAACACTCTGTAATCTATGTCTAACCTGAACTGTCCAAAGTGTGGAATTTGGGCAAAGACACTGCTCAAAGAATGGTATTTGTTATGTGACACTATTCCCCCTATAACTTAAAAAGCTGCAGGAAATCAAAGTCCTAGTAAGGATCCTTACTAATTTGAAATAGTTTCTGTGTGGCCATTCGTAGTTATATCTTTAGACTGCTAATGGTCTAGGTACACTTGGGCATAATCCACAATACATTATAGAATTTAGGTCATAGATCATTATAAAGTATCATGTCTTACTAATGTTCATTCTACCACATTCAGATTGAACAGCTCATTCATTATTAGGCCCAAACATTTTCAACCTGTTATAGACATATACCCTTAATTTATGAGTTTGAGGTTCTTTTTTTTTTAATATAGAAATCTATTTTTTTACCTTTTTCTCAAATGCCAGCTTCCCACATTAACTATGTACTTCAATCCATATCTGAAGGGATCCCCCTCTAAAGATGAAGATTGTTCTATCTCCAGGTACTTTTGTATTGATTATCACTGAGGGTGGAAACTATGTGGTGGTTTTTAGTTTTATAGATGTTTTGTCCACTAAGATCTGGATTGAAACAATATGTCATTGAGCAAATACCAGCTGAAACTACTCTTTGTAAAGAAGCTTATTTAATAATTTCTTTTAAAGTGAGCTAGTTTTGTAACCTTGTGTTACCTCAGTTACTTTATGTCCTGATAACATTTCCTTTCCTTTGTAATCATTTTGATATTTGTTGCAAGATGAATCAAGCTTATTGTGGTAATAATTTTAATTTTACACATTTTGGTTTTCTTTAATTTCAACGTACAAAGTCTGTAGTGGCCAAACTTTGCTATTTATCCTGTTTTAGATATTTAATGTTTTCTTTGGTAATATTAAAGAATAGTCATGCGTTCTCTAGAACCAGTTAAAGGGCATGTACATTTATGGATGGGATGTCTGTGTGGGAAAGCATCCTGTCATAGAATGAAGGTGCTTATACTGTCTGCAGCCATACCACCCTGAATGCGCCAGATCTTGTCTGAAGGTGCTTATACCAGTGGACATGGAGAAATTGATTCTCTTGTCCTTTGGAGGGCAAATATTATTTTTTAAATGATCTTTTTGACATTATTGTGTTAAATGGTGTATCTATGTCAAATCTTGAAATTTTAAAATTAAAAATCTGCAGGATTGAGGTTTTTTAATTCTTTTATATTTATATGCAGAATTTGTTTTTGTCATCTGAGATTGTTCCAACTCTAAACCACCTCCTGCTGAATTCATCACTTATTTAGTTGATCTCTCTCTTTTTTTAATTCTCTAATGCGCATGAAAGATTGATTTGTTATTTTAAGTTTGGGAACTAAACTGAGGATACATAGGCAATTTAATCTAGACAAAAATATGACAGTCAGGATTTCTAATGATGAAGGAAAGAGAAGATAACAAAATATAGTTCAGAAGCACATGTTTGCCCTATTGAAACTCTTTGCAACATAAGTAACAAATATTGTAAATTTTGGCTACTGTTCCTCCAAATAGTTGTCAGTCTAGTAAATTATAGAATTAACTTTTTTTCCTCTATCATTATAATTTTAACCATTCTTTTTATTAACATCCCTGGAATCAATATATGATGTTTTACATTAAAACTGCAGAAATATGAATTACCATATCAAATTCCGTAGGGCCCGGTAGTATATTTTTCATTTTTCAGTTTTTTTGAGTGTAATTTATAGGTCTCTAAATGAATCGCTTTAGAAAACTTGATTTTATTCTTGATAAATAGAATGATTACCTGTATTGTGTGCACACCTATTTATGACCAAAATAAACTACGTGTGTTTGTTTAAGTGGTCATGATAGGAACTGTGTGAATAACTTCTGCTCTTTTGGGTTCTGGAATCTCTGATTAGTTTAATTTAAAAGAGGACTTATGGGAGGAGAATATCTTGTTTTGAAATCGTGTTTAACATTACACTTTTTCTCACCTTGACACTTTAAAGTTGGTGTTGGTATTAGGAGACTTGCACATCCCACACCGGTGCAACAGTTTGCCAGCTAAATTCAAAAAACTGCTGGTGCCAGGAAAGATTCAGCACATTCTCTGCACTGGAAACCTTTGTACCAAAGAGAGTTATGACTATCTCAAGACTCTGGCTGGTGATGTTCATATTGTGAGAGGAGACTTCGATGAGGTGATGTACTTCCCTTTCCCTTCCCAAATATTTCCTTTCCTTTTTTTTTTTTTTTTCTGTTGTGTTGATTATATATTAATTAAATATTTCCTTTTCTTGATTTATATATATATAAGGTTTATTTTTGAGACCAGAGTTTCTCAACTGTTAAGGTTTGTTTTGCTTTTTTTTTTTTTTTTTTTTTTTTTTTAGTTTTCCAATGTAAAATTATTACACATACCCCTCCCTTACAGTTTGAAAATCACTGATTTTAGACTACTTAATAAACATATTACATACTTGTTCTAACTAAATTGATATGGTTTTGTCACTATTTTTTGTAGTACTATCATTTAGTTTACAAAGTTTTTGTCAGGCACTTACCCCGCCACCACCTCTGCTACCCTGTTCCAAGCTACTTATCACTTTACTGTGTTCCAGCTTCCTGACTCTCTCCTTGCTCCCTCCACAGTTTATTCTCCATGTAGCAACCAGAGTGATCCTTTTTAGATGAAGTAAGATTACATCACTTCTCTGCTGAAAACCGTACCATGCCTCCCTATCTCAAAGGTTAACTATAAAACAGGCATGAGGGAGTTCTACACATTCTTTTTTACGTTTTAATTTTTATTTATTTATTTATTTATGGCTGTGTTGGGTCTTCGTTTCTGTGCGAGGGCTTTCTCTAGTTGTGGCAAGCGGGGGCTGCTCTTCATCGCGGTGCGCGGGCCTCTCACGATCGTGGCCTCTCTTGTTGCGGAGCACAGGCTCCAGACGCGCAGGCTCAGTAATTGTGGCTCACGGGCCCAGTTGCTCCGCGGCATGTGGGATCTTCCCAGACCAGGGCTCGAACCCGTGTCCCCTGCATTGGCAGGCAGACTCCCAACCACTGCGCCACCAGGGAAGCCCCATGAGGGAGTTTTGAGGAGGGAATAGACTTTTCTATATCTTACTGTGGTAGTGCTTACACAACTGTATGCATTTGTCAAAACTCCTTGAATTGTACACCAAAAAGGGTAATTTTCCTGTACGTAAATTTTACCTCAATAAACCTAACTTTAAAGAAAAAATAAGGAGTTCTGGAGTTCCAACTTTGCCCATTAATTAATAATGAGATTTTAGGCAAGTTACATCCTCTTTCTTAGTTCCCTACTAAGTAAATATGATTGGAATAGATGATTTTTAAGACCCCTGACAGTGCTAACATTGTATGACCTAGCTTAATAAACCTGATTCTAGTATGAAAATTTTACTTTTTATTCCTGGGAATATAAGCTTTTTCATAAACTATTTAAATTCATTGGTGCTTTTTTTTTTTTTTTTTTTGGTGTTAAGTTTGAATAAACTAGAGGTGGCATGAAAGTGAAAAGTGGGGTGGGGGGATGAGAAGGGAAGGGGCAAACATCTTGTCAATAATTCGAGTATAGGTTTGCCATTTGTTAAAAGTATATTAGGGGTTCTGTTTATGATATGCTGAAGATAGTTTCAGTAGCAAGAATTAAATTTTTTGCTTGACCCTGGAGCCATACTACCAGGGTTTGGATCTTGGCTCAAACACTTAATAACGTGTGCTCCTAGGCAAGTTATTTTAACCTCTCTGTGCCTCAGTTTCCTCATCCATAAAATAGGGGTCATAATAGAACCTACCTCTTAGGATTGTTTGTAATTATTACATAGGTTGATATTTATAAACTTCTTAGAATAGTGCCTGGTTCATACTAAGTGCTACATAAGTTTAACTATCATTATTATTTTAAGCCATCTATGTAACTATTAAAGCCTGGGATATAATTTGAACATATCCTAGCTTACAGGTCATATTCCTTGGATCCTTAAATAGAGGAAACATAAATTTGGGGGAATTATCCTCTACAGAAAGCCGAAAAGAACTCATATTCTATAAAAATAAACTCAACAAAGGGATTGCATGATAAGTTCCAGTTTACCTAAAGTAAATTATGTTTTGAGCACCGTTGCAGCCTTAGAGATTGAGAAGAAATCAAATATTTAACAAAATGTTGGTTGTGGAGCACTGTAGTAAAACACCCATATGAGATTGAATATTTAAGAAGGTTATTTTTTAAACCTCTATGTCTCTAAAATATTTGTTTTTCTTATGTCTATTTCGTATTTTAGAATCTGAATTATCCAGAACAGAAAGTTGTAACTGTTGGGCAGTTCAAAATTGGTTTGATCCATGGACATCAAGTTATTCCATGGGGAGATATGGCCAGCTTAGCCCTGTTGCAGAGGCAGTTTGATGTGGATATTCTTATTTCAGGACACACACATAAATTTGAAGCATTTGAGCATGAAAATAAATTCTACATTAATCCAGGTTCTGCCACTGGAGCATATAATGCCTTGGAAACGTGAGTAGTATGCAATTTGGGAATTTGGGGGTTTCATAAAGTTAATAATTGTACAAGTGACATTTCATAAAAGAGAAATGTGATTATTTAAATAATTATAGCCTTTTTGGCAATCTTCTATTGGTGATGATTCTTTTTAATATGTCTAACAACCAGATTTCTCCTTGAATCCAAATTGTCATCCTAAATTGAAATTTATAGTGCTACTGCTTTTTAGTACAAAACACTTACATTATTTATATTTTCTTCCAGAAACATTATTCCTTCATTTGTGTTGATGGATATCCAGGCTTCTACAGTTGTCACTTATGTGTATCAGCTAATTGGAGACGATGTGAAAGTAGAACGAATTGAATACAAAAAATCTTAAAGTGAGGCGTGTCCTGATGATGTTTCTGTTGGGCTTTTTTTTTTTTCACTCCCCTGTTCAACTCAAATAATTAAATGTTTAAGAGCCACAAAATTGTATCACTTTTATAATATTTTGCAGTAAAATGTAATCTTGTCTTCTGTTAATACAATGTTCTAAGCTTCTTGTAAACTATAAGATTATATTTAGTTTAAGTATATGATTTCTATGAAAAAAAATCCACCACACACAGTAAATGGTCACGTTAAGAAAAATTTATCCTTGTAAATATCTTCATAGTTGATATTTGGAACTTTACTACCAAAGTAGTGCATGAGGAGAAAGAATCTAGATTTTCTTGAATACATTCTTCTCTTCTCCAGTAATAAACAGTTACCTTTCATTTATACTTCCTTGATGAACTGTGTTTTAATTTTTAAAAATTATGAAAATAAGAGGCCAAATGAAACTGCAGACGTGTTACAGTGATAAGGTAGATGAGATGACCTTTCAGAGCTCTTTCTTACAATGTTCTAGGTCATAATGTTGGACTCAGATTTTATTAACTAAATACCATATTGACATAGTAAATCGTCAGTCATTCTTCAGACTGTTGCCTTTAAGTGCCCTATTCTTTACGTTTTAACAACAAAAAAATTTTTTTGAACACTACTGTTTAATTTGAAAAGATATGTGCACTCCAGTGTTCATAGCAACATTATTTACAGTTGCCAAGATATGAAAACAACCTAAGGGTCCATCAACAGAAGAGTGGATAAAGAAGATGTGTGTGTGTGTGTGTGTGTGTGTGTGTGTATACACACATACAAACATACGTACATACACAGTGTAATATTACTCAGCCATAAAAAAGAGTGAAATTTTGCCATTTGCAACAATATGGATGGACTTGGAGGGTATTAGGCTAAGTGAAATAAGTCAGAGCAAGACAAATTACTGTATGATATCACTTATATGTGGAATCTAAAAAATAAACTAGTGAATATAACGAAAAGGAAACACAGATGTAGAGAACAAACTAGTGGTTACCAGTGGGGAGAGGCAAGATAGGGTAGAGGATCAAGAGGTACAAACTATTATGTATAAATAAATAAGGTACAAGGATATATTATACATCACAAAGAATATAGCCAATATTTTACAATAACTATAAATGGAGTATAACGTTTAAAAATTGTGAATCACTATGTTGTATACCTGCAACTTATATAATATTGTACATCAACTATACCTCAAAAGAAAGTTAAAATTTTTAAAAATAAAATTTTAAAACACTAATGTTCTAAAACATTTAGAAGGCAAGCACACTAGAGCAAAAATGTGATGTGAACAATCCTTTCATTAATACAACTATTCCCAACTTAAATCTAGTTTGAGAGTCCAAGTGTTTGGCAATTTTCATAAAATAGGGCAAATTGATGTTCCCATTTTTAAGTTGTGTTCAAGCAGATAATATTTATTGAGCAAGCCAGGATGTTACCTCTATCAAATGCTATTCTATATCAGGATATTCAGAGTTTTCCTCAGCCTGATCTGGAAAATATTTCCAGGATATTCTAATGTTGCTATTTTAGGACTTACTGTAAACAGAAAAAGAATTATACAATGTATTTGTCAGATTTAAAGAAGAATTCAGTTTTAGGTGACAAGAAGAATTTTAATTGTACCTAGCTAGGACTACACGCATATATTTCACACAAATTTTATTACACAAATATCATCGGTACATGGAACTACATCAAACCATTTACATGATAGTAAAAGTTTCTGAACAAACTAAAATTACTTAATGACTTAGTGGTGAATAACAATACTATCCTAAATGTAGAGAGAGGACACAATTCACAATCCCTTCCCCCCACCTTTGGCACATCACCAATACTCAAGACAAGATTGTCAAGTTAGCATCAGATGTTCTCCCTGTTCTTCAATTGACATTGATTGCATACACTTATTTAGCAAATCGTCTTCCTTTTTTTCTTCATTCATGTATGATTCAGAATCATTTGTAGACACTGAAGGAAAAAATAAGAGTTTATAATGTCTGTTTTGGAAATAAAGTATTTTATCCTGAAAATTGAGATTTGTATACAAGAACAACCTTCAAAATGACCTACTTTTTTAATAAGCTTTTGGCAAAAACAAATTGCAATTTTCAAAATTTATCTCCCCCTCCCCCTAAATCTCTTATTTTTAAAAATAACCCAGTACTGTATTCTAGCCAAGTTATTGTATAGCAAATTCTCTGTTACTAAGTCCTATTTTCCCATTGCTTTTCAAAATCTTTTGACTGGGGGAAGTTATAGCTTCAGTATTCTCTATTTTCCTTAAGTTCCTTCTCATTTCTTTTCTCTTGGGGGACCATGGGAACTTTTCCTCTATCTGTGGTTTCCTCCAGCTGTTCTTTTTGGAACCAGACTTACCTTCTCCCCTGCCATTTCCCTCATTTCTTGGATAGGCATGGTATGGTATTTATAGCAGAGCTGGGTGGTGCAGTCATACAGCAGTGGGATATGGGTTCAGAAGGCCTAAGTTCCCTGTTTCCTACCCACTTCCCTACTCACTGTGGGAGTAACTAGGAAATTATTTAACTTCCATTTAATCCTTTCCACTTTATCAATTCTGAGGAATATTTCTGAGCATTCAGTCTTTCTCTTGCCTTTTTCATTTTGTGATATTCTGTACTTGTGGTAGAAGGATCCTTGATGCTAATCCTTCCCAAATGTGGATTTGTCTGAGTTGCTTTGTAAAATTTTGATAATAATAATTGGTTTTTTTCCACTGGTTTGAATATTAAACAAAATGGTATAGGTGATATAGCCCTTTGTTAACTATTTGATTCTATACAAAATATTGCTGTCTGGGGACTTCCCTGCTGGTCCAGTTGTTAAGACTCCGCGCTTCCACTGCAGGGGGAATGAGTTCGATCCCTGATCGGGGAAATAAGATCCTGCATGCAGGAGTCCCTGAGCAGTGTGTTCTTTTAGATGAAAGCAGAAATCGATTTCATGTTTAGTTTTGTTTGGAGCAATATAAGCAAGTCACATTCTAAATATTTTTAATGTCTTCTGTAACAGAAATGGAACTATATTGGGTTTAATATTTTTTAGCATGACATCTTTAAAAATGCATATATTAAGAATTCCACATTTACCTGATTGGATGAACAGTCTGCCTGGTTTTCTAAAAATCTTCAGTGACTTACATCTTGTTTTAGATGCATATCCAGTTTTTAAACTGTAAGAAAGAGAAGCATCTTAATTGGAACCAGCACAGTGAACAGCTGCCAAATGCATGTGGAAGACCATACAAATTCTTTTTATTAAGCTGCCGGCGTCACCAAAGAGACCCTTTCAGACCCTGAATTCTCCTGTGACGTACTAACCCTGAGATGCAAAGCTAACGATTGTAGCGCAGATTGAATAATCAGGCATCTTAATCTTTTTTCCTTTTTCCTTTTTTGTTTATAGTATTCCCCTGTGCATAAGCCACCATATGCTTCTCCTTTTGGAAGTGTTTGTATTATTTTAAATTTGAGTGGGAATCATTTAAAAGGTCAGTCTTCCATATCTTTAGCTGATCGAAATTTTTACAATTCCACAAAATTCTAAAAACAGTAGCATATCCCAGTCAGCTCAGTAAAGAGACTATAAGATAGCATTCTTTTGTGCTTTTTGTCCAAACTATTCTGAATTTAACAAAGTGAACATATTAGGGAACACAAGATTTAATGTCATTTAGCTCAAATAAAATTGAGGGGTACATTTTTCTCTTAAAGAGTAGGAAACAAACCCTTCTTTGTTTCTCACTGGTCGCCAAAGGGAATGCTGTATGATCATCTCAGGCGCAGATGCAGCTGCAATGTTAGAAGGCCCCGAGTCCTCTCTCTCCAGCTGGTGTCGCCATGTAGTGCAGGGGTAATGCTGCTTCTGTGAGTAACGAGAACTGAGGTGGCTCCTGTGATGAGTGAGGACACCTGTCGCACAAATCACCTCTGTTAGAACACCCTCTTGTTTCTTGTGAGAACTAGTGAGAAACTACCTGGAGGTGCACCTGCCTGGTTTTTGTGAGCTGTGCTGGGTCACATGCATGTACTGCCTCTTCATTAACATCCTCAGATAGTTTGCATTATAGATCTTAGCAATACTGCACAGGTAACGCTTCTGGCCTAAGGTGAGGTCTGGATGCTAGAAGACAAAACAAGGTTTATAGGCTGCATTGTAGAACAGAGGTTGGCAATATTCCATATCTGAAAGGATAGAATGTTCATTTGGCCAAAAAATTAAGAGAGAAAGAAATGGCCATTTAAATAGTACAAGTGACTCTGTTTGCTATTTCCACTCAAGTGATTCAGATGCCCATTGGGTTTGAGAAACACTGCCCTAGAAGAATAAAGAAAGTGTGAATCTGCTGTCTGTCAATGAGTCTTAGTTCCCATGTGCCTCTCAGTGAGTGTAGGCATCTTGCCTTCTGAATATGATGTTTGAGGTGGTACCTCAAAAGTGGTACCTAAAAGCAACACAATTACTCTAGTCTTAGAAACAGTCTTTTCTAGCACCAGAAGAATAACTCTCGGTGTTGGACAGACTGAGGGTAGTCTGTTGGTCTCTCATATAAGTAATTTTTTTTTTTGGCCGTGCCTAGCGGCATGTGGGATCTTAGTTCCTGACCTGGGATCAAACCTGTGCCCCCTGCAGTGGAAGTGTGGCATCTTAATCACTGGACCACCAGGGAAGTCCCAGTCATATAAGTAATTTTGACTAAGATTTTCACTGTACTTGCTGATTTTAGAAGTTAACACTCACCTAAAATGCAAGGCTCCACTATATACGCATGTGTATATACATACAAACACAAGATTTACTGAACTGAATAGATAATAAATCCGGAGAAAATTTTAAATGTTGGTCAGAAATAACTTATCAGTTTGCACAGATCTTTAGTAACCCTAATTTACATTGCTCTAGAGAGGGTACTTCTGCCAGCTATGATCTTTAATGGGTAATACAGGTCAACAGTTATGAAGTGTTTATTGCCATTTTCTTTACTTGCTTGCTTTTAATTTTGTAGTCCTTGAGCAAAATCTTTATGAGGTTGGGTTTCTGTCTCTAGAGTGGAACTTTCCTCAAGCATCTTTGTGCTTGGCACTGAGCTTCCTGAGTAAAAGTACATTAGATCCAAAGTATCATAAAAACCTGAAAGAACTCTTATGATAGGGAATCTATAATGATAAAATCCTTGCATTCACTCATAAGTTTACCCAGCAGATATTTATGGACTCCTAGGCAATGTGCTGGGTGTACTTGTCTTCTACAGTGCCTTACCCTCTAACTAGCTTATCTTCAATAAAAAGTTCAGCTCTGAATACAAAGACTGTTGGTATTTAAATAAAGTATTGGTATTTGGTTAGCATACCTTTAGAAAGGATGTCTCTGTCATTGACTTAGGGATGTGAATTGTTTGAACTTGAGGCGTTTTCCATAACTCTTGCAGCTTGGTTATGTGTGAGTTCATTTTGTGTCCATCTTTGAATTTATCTGTAGGCAAGGAATTACGTGAATTTCATGAGCAAAGATCAGTTTAACAAATTAATTATTAAGATCCATCTATTTACATGTGTCATTGATTATCCTGGAATACCAGTATGAGTCAGACTGTTAAATCTGAAGAGACATTATGATATGCCATTTGGTTTTAGAGCACACAAAAATCTAAGATATTTATAAATATTTACTATATATAATGATATATAATGATTACATATGGACAAAATTATTTTGAACTCAGCTGAGATGCAAAATGTTGACAGTAACTTATTTCTTTAGTTTATTGTATGTCAGACCATACTAAACAGGAATATACATGCAGGATTTGTGCTCTAAAGATTTTCAAAAATATTTTATCATTCATTTGCCTTCAGTATATAGTTTCGAAATTCTATTCCGCATTAGACTCAAGATAGACTAACACACATTTTACCCCTTTAATGAGGCAGTGTTAAAATGAAGAGCTTTAGGGACTTCCCTGGTGGCGCAGTGGTGAAGAATCCGCCTGCCAATGCAGGGAACACGGGTTCAATCCCTGGTCCAGGAAGATTCCACATGCCGTGGAGCAGCTAACCCCATGCACCAGAACTACTGAGCCTGTGCTCTAGAGCCTGCGAGCCACAACTGACGCACGGCAGGAAAAAGTAGCCCCTGCTCTCTGCAACTAGAGAAAGCGCGCACGCAGCAACAAAGACCCAACGCAGCCATAAATAAATTAACAATAATTTTTTAAAAAAGAGAAACTGCCATCAAGGTGGTTTCATCTTCTAAAAAAATAAAATAAAATAAAATAATAATAATAATAGTTAAACGCAACAAACAACCCAATTGAAAATCGGCAAAGGGCTTGAATAGACTTTGGATGTCTCCAAAGAAGATATACAAATGGCTAATAAACACATGAAAAGATACTCACTACCACTAATGATTAGGGAAATGCAAATCAGAATCACAATGAGGTATCACTTCATATCCATAAGGATGACTATCATCAAAAAAACAGAAAACAAGTGTTAGCTGGGATGTGGAGAAATTGGACCCCTGCGCACTGCTGGTGGGAATATATTGAATGAAATGATGCAGCTGCTGTGGAAATAGTATGGCGGTTCCTCAAAAAAAGCAAACAGAATTGCCGTATGATTCAGCAATTCCACTTTAAAACAACCACATGTATATAAAATAAATAGTGATATATATGTATACGCACGCAGATATGTGTGTGTTTTTCCTAGGTAACTGTAAGGACTATAAATTTTCCAAGGAAAAGCAAAGTGAATTCAGGTTTACATATCATTGAATTGAAATTGCTCCCCTCAAAAAATTAGTGAGAGGTCTTGGGGGCCTGTCTTAACCTCTTACCTCCAGCAGCTCTATCCTTTATTTCAAGTGAGAGGAAAATAGCAGCACTGAGAAATATTTTATGTTCTTTGAAGTTGAACAATTTAGAATTTTTTCCTTCAACCTGTGTATAAACCCCAGGTTGTGTGTGTTCTGTCCTTTTCAACCAACATCAGTTATAAACACAGTTCTTTTCAGATTCACTGCAATTTTGAAGTACTCTTTTGATGTGAGATATCTTAACAGGAGACAAAGAACCTGCTGGATTGTTGTTTGAAAATCTTATTTAAAGAGTGGGTTTACCAAGGATGCTAATGAAGACTTTTTAAAATTCCATTGTGTGAGTAGTTATAGCAAAACTGGCTTCTCTGAGCCATATTATTGATACATATTATCTGCTTTATATGCTCTACTCACCAATATCTTTGGAATTCTGGTAATAATATCCAGCTGATCTGTTTAAAAAAAAAGGATGTAAATAATATGTAATAATTGACAGCTTTATAAGCATTAAAGAAAGTATTTTAAATGAAAAAAGGACAGTATTACAGATGCTTTTCACTTTTCACGTTTCCATCAGATAATAATGTCTTGCAAATCTTCTCCTGTAATTCTGGTTATAACCTAATGACTCCAGGCTTCTTCAAAGTGGGTTATCTGAGATTTTTACCATTCTGTAAAGGATTTACTTTAAGCCAGATTTGGCTTTACTTTTATAGCCACCTAATCTAATTCCTACACTGAGCTCAATAAAGTTGCTTGGGCTTCTGTGCTATCCATGATATTTGCTTCCTTTATTTTTAATAAAGTAATTTATTGTATGTAATTTAAGGTGAACTGGAACTGATAAGTTGGTCTGGAATGTTTCTAATTTTGTACAAGTTCATTTTTTCTTTTCTCAAATTGACAAACACTCCCCCTTTCCTCTTCCTGCAATTTATTCAATGACCAAGAATTCATTGATCCCCTGAGATACTAGGATCCAGAACTTTGCCAAACGCTGTGACGAACAGAAAAGAAACACACAACCCCATCCTATCTTTAGAAGTCCTCAATCCACAAATACATTTATTTTTTTAGAAAGATGACCATGGGTGCAGCAGGAGCCATGACGGTGGGCTTGAGAGGAACACTGGGCAATTCTCACTTTTAGGGAATAACTCATGCAAGGGATGAGGAGGTACTGCCCCCAGCAGTAACTTCAGCAACTAATTGTCTTCAGCATCCAGGAAATAATAGTAAAAACATGCTCAAAATGAAATGGATTTATGAAAAAGGAACTATTGAGTGAAGAAAATGTTAAAAATCAAGGTGTCTCTAAGATTCAGAGTCATTTGTCTCATTACAGATTATGAATCCCAATTTGACATAAAGGTGGCTAATGTCACACACAGGGAAATGATTTGACTTGGAAGGGCTTCTTTGAACCTCTGTTCCCTTGGTGCCCCCCACCCCCCCAACCCCACCCCGCCAACCCCTTTTTTGTAGAAGTACGTTGACCAGACCGCAAAATTTCCAGCAGATTTCGTAGCGCCCCCTGGGGCAGAAGAGGCACCCAGGCGACTGTCGCAGTCACCGCGTTTAGTCAGTCATTGCACCAACCCTCCTCCTAAGCTTCCCTCAGAAGCCCTTCCCCTAAACTGAGTCGGCTTCCATATTTCCCATCGCGGCCACAACAAAGGTTCTCTCTTCCTCTCACTTCAGTACATTGGGGACCAGTCTACTGGAGCAGCCTGCTCCTACCCCCCCTCCTCTACCCGGGGATCACGACCCGGGGCTGATCGCCATCTTCCCAAACCCCTCAGGGCCCCGCAGCCTCACCCGCCGCCGCCACCCTCGGCCCTGGCCACTGTGGGCGGCTCTGTGGAAGAACTGCACTCCGTCCACTCGGACACTGGACCCTGGCCGGGCATCTCCTCCCGGGTGCCCTGACCGCGAGCTATGTGCGAGAGAAGCTTTCCCCTTTCCCCTCCCCTGTCAGCACGCGTGCGTCAGGCAGGGCGATACTGGGGATGAAGAGGCAGACGCCGGATTCTAGCCCCCTCCGATGAAGTCCGGACACTGCCCGAACAGCTTCGGGAGAGCGGGGAGGGCAGATCCAGGATCCTGGAGTTAACTTGGGGGAGGGGCGGGAGTCCTTTAGTTGATTGAGCATTTGTACATTTGCATCTTTTTGTGGAAGGGATGCATCACGGAAAGGAAGTATATCTTCCCTCTAAAACGGAAGGTGCCTTCCACCTCAGTATCCAGATCCTCTGCAAATTTGTAAATCTCGAGGGTCACCATATAGGTCAAACATCAGTACGCAAATAAAGGACCAAAGCACGCAGCTGAGGGATGCAGAGTGTTACGGTTGTCCGTTATCACCAAGGCAACCAGACCTCGCCAGAATCCCAACCTTCTTTTTCAGCCAACTACTTCTGCGCACGCGCAAAACCTCCCCGAGCTTTTCGCAAAACGCGTTTCACATGGGATTTGGCCTTCGGGACACTCCTTAGTCAGAGGCGTGGCAGAACTGAAGACGCAAAAGGAATTTGGACTGCGATTGGTTTGTAGCCGTGTTCCGGGAACTCAGTGGGCGTCGCGCGAAGGCTGAAGGGATCGTCGTGGTCGTGCTCTGGGTCTCAGCGGCGAGAGGTGTCAGGAACCGGGGGAGCAAGCATGCCTCGGTATGCGCAGCTGGTCATGGGCCCCGCAGGCAGCGGGAAGGTGAGGCTTTGGCAGGAGAAGGAGAGAAATGTCGAAGATTGTGGGAGACCGGGAGGTTCGGGTCCTGAGGGAGGGGCTGGCGGTTGTGTGTATTGCGGACCTTGAGACCCTGGGCCTCTCGCTTCTGCAGCCTGGGCTTCAGTGTCCCTTTTGTTGTTGTTTTGAAAGGAGATTGATGATAGTTGCTAATATTTATTGCGTACTGAAGCCCCAGATACCTCCCCAGGTATTGCGTACTTAAGCCCCAGATCCTTTCCTGTTAAGGAAAAAAAACTTATTTCCTTAACAATCCTGTGAGTTAAGTCCTGTTACTCCCATTTTGCCGGTAAGGAAAATGAGACACAGAAAGGTTAAGTTTTTGCTCAGGGTCACACAGCTAGTAAGTGATGGCTGGAATTTGAATCCAGTTTTGTCTAACTCCAGAATTTGTCCCCTGTCTTTAACCCAGGAGGTTAAGGTGGGGTCTCGTTAATCACTGCTTCTCAGAGATTGAGACGTGGACTTCTGGAATTTGAGGAGACTTTAGGAGGTACATGGGCCTGACATTAATGAACATTGAATCGTGTATTGAGAAAGTTGCTCCCTTTTCAGTTTTCTTTCAGTTTGCATTGAGGTGAAATCATCAGTTTGGTGCTAGCGTATCTTCAACACTTCTTTAATTCTCAAGTCTTTTTGGAGAGCAGATCTTAGACTCAGAGGTTTTGACAGGCAATTATATTTAGCTAGAACTGAAAAAATTTTGTTAAAGTTGTATATAATTTTATGGTTACTTTCACGTTATGGCAAGTATAACTGGTTTTCTGGTTAGAGATACAGTTTTTTCTTGTAAACAACTATTAAGGGAATCCTGTTAGGGACACTCAAATATGGTAGAAATTGTGACGATATTGATCAAATAACAGGAGTGGGGGAAACACTGGAGTCTGTGGAGGTGTTGTGTGGCTTCACTTTTTAAATTGACAAACACGTTGCTCTGATGCTTGGCCTACTCTGGGTGCAGGAGATACACATGCGACTATGATATGGCCCTTGCTTACCTGAAGCCAGTAGTCTATTTGGGAATACTTATAGGTGACTAGTTACTTAAAATACAGCGTGATGCATAGAGAGGACCTCCTAGGCAGAGAGAACAGTGTATGTAAAGTCACTGAGGAGAAAGATAAAAGCATGATAGAGGTTATTTCTATATTCTAGATAAATTTTCAGACTGATTGTGTTAGATAAGTATCTTTCTATAAACTTTTGATGCCTGCTACCAGAAATACTCCCTGGACATGTTCTTTGTGCCAAGCGTTGTTCTGGGCCCGGGGGATTGTGTAGTGACTAAAACACACACAAAAAAAATCCTGTGCACTTGTGGAGTTTATTCAAACATATGAGTCAATTAGAAATAATTATCAAGCAAGGTACTGTTATAGTCCCTGGGCGTATACAACTGAATAAGACACATCCCTGCCTTTATTTATTTACTTACTTATTTTATGGCTTCGCTGTTAGATTTGCTGGATCTTAGTTCCCTGACCAGGGATCAAACCTGGGCCCTGGCAGTGAAGGCGCCAAATCCTAACCACTGGACCGCCAGGGAATTCCCAACACATTCCTGCCTTTATTTTTTTTTAAAGTATTTATTTGTTTATTTGGCTGTGCCGGGTCTTAGTTGCAGCACTTGGGATCTTCGTTGAGGCGAGTGGGATCTTTAGTTGCAGCATGCAGGCTCTTAGTTGCGACATGTGGGATCTAGTTCCCTGATCAGGGATCGAACCCGGACCCCCTGCATTGGGAGTATGGAGTCTTAGCCATTGGACCACCCGGGAAGTTCCCACATCCCTGCCTTTAAATAGAGGGTGGGAGAGACAGACAAGTAGGCTAGAGATTTTAACGTAGTACATGAGGGATAAAAAATTTTCTAAGCCAAAAGTTGTAAACTGATAGTGCACTTCCAGGCTATTTACTGGCCTGATATTCTCTCATCTTGGAATGTTACTCCCCTGGCTTGGCAAGCACACTTCTGTCTCTCAGCTCAGATATTCCCTTCTCAGAGATATCGTCCCTGACCACCCCACCTAAAGCTTTGTTTGGACTGTACCAATCCTAGTGGAGACACCTTGTGTTAGGTGCTGCACTGTGTAATCAGAAATCTTCCCTTTAAATTCCACTTGTTGCATGTTAGAGCAGTAAGGAGCCTTGGTGATCATGGAGGCCATTCCAGTTAGAGACAAGAAAATTGAGGGACAGAATGGAAAAGCACCCTCCCCAGAGTTACCCATGAGTCCGAGCCAGGTCTGGATCTGCAGCCCAGTCCGGTGTCCTGACTCCCAGCCCAGTGCCTTTTCCCTCTTTTCAGTCAGCTTCTTGGTCAATGAAGGAATAGTTTTGGCCTTAGTAGACACTGCCCAAGGGGTGTGGAGAGTCCTTCTGGAGGTGTAGAGGGTAAGCACTGCACTGCTTATTGCTCTAACCCCCCATGCTTTGTGACATTACAGAGCACCTATTGTGCCACCATTGTCCAACACTGTGAAGCCCTCAATCGGTCTGTCCAAGTTGTGAACCTAGATCCTGCAGCAGAACATTTCAACTACTCCGTGATGGCTGGTAAGTGCTGAGCAGAGCCTTCCCCCTCCTTCAGGAAAAATAGGGGAGTAGGGAGGCAGTGAGCACTGGCTGCTCAACACAGAAGCTGAAAATTAACACAGTCTGGTCCCCTGGTTTCGTGGTGAACAACATGAGGCTAAATGTCATTTGGTGACATCAGCTCATGTTGATGTATGTGACAGTATCCTTTCTTAGTCTCTGATGTAAGAATTAAAAATGAGTAGACTCTTCCCTCACCACCCTTCCCTTTTGTTTCTTTCATGTTTATCATGTTTGGTAAATCTGTTTTACTGCTGATCATACTATAAGGGAACAACCTAAATGTTTTGTTTTGTCTTTTAAGTCTTTTAATTTATTCATTCAATTGCGTGTTGAACACCTACTTTATGCCAGGCACCAGGGTTATAGCAGAGGACAAGACAGATACTATTCCTACCTTTGTGGACCTTTTAGCAAGGGAGATAAGCAAAATGAAAAACATGTTACAGATTGTGATAAGGACTGCTTTAGGCTGATGAGAAGGAATAACTGGGGGAGGTTGCTTTAGGGACGACGTCTCTGAGAAGGAGCTATTTGGGCCTAGACCTGAAGATGGTAATGTGCTCACCAAGTTGGCGAAAGGCTTTCCAAGATGGAAGAATATCAAGGTCAGTATATAAGGGAGAGATGGGAAAGGGCTTGGTGTGTTCCAGAAAAAGCGAAGATGCTGATGAGCTGGGGCATAAGGAGTGAAGGAAAGAGATGGGTAGGAGCTAGTAGGACATGAGAAGTATGGGTTTTTTCCTGTTTTTTACCCTGTTTAGTTTGTTTGGGCTGCTGTAACAAAATACCAGACTGGGTGGCTTATAAACAACAGAAATGGATTTCTCACAGTTCTGGAGGCTGAAAGTCCAAGATTAGGGTGCTGCCAGCACGGTCAGATTCTGGCGAAGGCCCTCTTCCCAGCTGTAGACTGCTGACTTCTCACTGTGCCCTCACATGATGGAAGGGGGAGAGGGAGCTCTATGGGACTTCTTTTATAAAAGCACTAATCCCATTCACCTCCCCAAAGCCCCACCTACTAATATCATCATCCTGGGCATTAGGTTTTCAACATATGAGTTTTAAAGGGACACAAATACTCAATTTATAAGGGACTTCGCTGGCAGTCCAGTGGTTAGGACTCTGCGCTTCCATTGCAGGGGGCATGGGTTCGATCCCTGGTCGGGGAACTAAGATCCCGCAAGCTGTGTGCGGCACAGCACCCCCCACCCCCCCAAAACAATCCTCAATTTATAGCACCTTTCAACAGTGGAATGCCATTAGAGGGTTTCCAGCAGGGGGAGAGGATTGACACCTGATTTACGGTTTTCTTTTTTTTCTTTTTTTTTTTTTTTGGTGGAGAGGTTGTTTGTTTTTTTAATATTTATTTATTTATTTGGTTGTGGCAAGTCTTAGTTGCGGCAGGCGGGCTCCTTAGTTGCGGCTTGTGAGCTCCTTAGTTGCGGCTCACTGGCTTCTTGGTTGTGGCACGTGGGTTCCTTAGTTGCGGCCTGAGGGCTCCTTAGCTGTGGCTTGCTGGCTCCTTAGTTGTGGCATGCGAACTCTCACTTGCAGCATGCATGTGGGATCTAGTTCCCAGACCAGGGATCAAACCCGGGCCCCCTGCGTTGGGAGTGTGAAGTCTTAACCACTGTGCCACCAGGGGAGTCCCTGATTTATGTTTTTAAAAATAACTGGCTCTCAGATGAAAAATGGACTCTAGAGGGTCAAGAGTAGAAGCAGGGACCAGCAGTGAGGCTATTACAGTTGTCTAGGTGGCTTGGACTAGGGTGATCATGGTGGAGATACAAAGGAGCAGACAGATATGGTATATTTTGCAAGTAGAATTAGCAGCATTTTGTGGGAGATTGAACTAGAAGGGTGTAGGAAAGGGAGAGATCAAGGGTCACTCTTAGGTTTCTGACTTGAGCTGTTGAGTGCATGATATTGTTTACTGAGGAGGAAGACAAATCGGTTTAAGTTTGAGGCAGTTCTCTTTGCACTTGCTAAGTTTGAGATGTCTGATAGCTATCTAAGAGGTGATACCACGAAGGCATTTGGGGACTTCCCTGGTGGCGCAGTGGTTGGGAATCCACCTGCCAATGCAGGGGACACAGGTTCGAGCCCTGGTCCGGGAAGATCCCACATACCACGGAACAACTAAGCCCCTGCACCACAACTACTTAGCCTGCGCTCTAGAGCCCATGAGCCACAACTACTGAGCCTGCATGCCACAACTACTGAAGCCCACAAGCCTAGAGCCCGTGCTCCGCAACAAAGAGAAGCCTCTGCAATGAGAAGCCCACGCACCGCAATGAAGAGTAGCCCCTGCTGTCCACAACTAGAGAAAGCCTGTGGGCAGCAACGAAGACTCAACGCAGCCAGCAGCCAAACATAAATAATTAATTATTTTTAAAAAAGGCATTCGGATGTAATATTCTGGGATTCAAGACAAGGTCTGGCCTGGAGGTGTAAATTTGAGGGTCAACAGCGTATAGTTAGAACATAAAGCCACAGAACTGGATGAGATCACATTGGGAGGGAGTATGATTAGAGAAAAGGAGCCAAGACCAAGCCTTGAAGGCGTCTCATCTTCAGGGGTCTGGTAGAGGAGGTGGGGTCAGTGAGGTAGGAAAAAAGTCAGGAAAATGTAGCGTCAAAGAAGCCAGGACGGGACTTCCCTGGTGTCGTAGTGGTTAAGAATCCACCTGCCAGTGCAGGGGACATGGGTTCAAACCCTGGTTCAGGAAGATCCCACATGCTGCGGAGCAAGTGCGCTCATGCGCCACAACTACTGAGCCTGCGCTCTAGAGCCCGTGCTCTGCAACAAGAGAAGCCACCGCAATGAGAAGCCTGAGCACCGCAATGAAGAGTAGCCCCCGCTCACCACAACTAGAGAAAGCCTGCATGCAGCAACGAAGACCCAACACAGCCAAAAATAAATAAGTAAATAAATAAATCTATTTTTAAAAAGCCAGAAGAGACTGTTTCACGAAAGAGCTGGTGCCTGGTTATGTCAGATGCAGCTGGGAAGTTGTACAAGAAGAGGACAGAGGAGTGGCTGTGAGATTTGGGAATGTGGAAGTGTTGGCGACTTTGGTGATTTCAGTGGGATGGTAGGGATGGAGGCCAGGTTGGAGTGGTTTGAAGAGTGAACTGAGGTGATGCCGTGTAGATGCTGAGCGGAGATGACTTGCTGAGGAAGTTTTGCTGTGAAAGAAGCAGAGAAGTGGGACTGTAACTGGAGGGGTATGTGAGGGTCAAGGGAGGT
>NW_021146415.1:0-25000 GCF_002837175.3 Physeter macrocephalus
ACAGGCTCAGTAGTTGTGGCATACGGGCTTAGCTGCTCCACGGCATGTGGGATATTAGTTCCCTGACCAGGGCTCGAACCTGCGTCCCCTGCATTGGAAGCAGGATTCTTGACTACTGGACCACCAGGGAAGTTCCTAATTACACTTTTATTTGTTTATTTTTAAAGAAATTATATTTATTTACTTATTTATTTATTTTTGGCTGCATTGGGTCTTCGTTGCTGCTTGCGGGCTTTCTCTAGTTGCAGCGAGTGGGGGCTACTCTTCGTTGCGGAGCACGGCCTCTAGGCACGCGGGCTTCAGTAGCTGTGTCACAGGGGCTTCAGCATTGTGGCACACGGGCTCAGTAGTTGTGGCGCCACGGGCTTAGTTGCTCTGCGGCATGTCGATCTTCCCAGACCAGGGCTCGAACCCGTGTCCCCTGCATCGGCAGGAGGATTCTTAACCACTGCGCCACCAGGGAAGCCCCTAATTACTCTTTTAAAATTGAGAGCTAAAACAGTTAAAAATGTGAAACTAAATTTAATATTAAATTTAATCTTCCATCTTCTAGATGTGCCTTAATTCTCTTAAGTATTCCCAATTTCTTGTGTGACAGATAATGCAGCAGATAACACACTTTTGCAGGGAGAAATGCTTTGCTGCATTTTTGATGATTTCTCTAGGATGCAATGCCTTTGAGCAGAGGCTGATCGGCCTGATCCTTGCTGTCAAACGGTAATCACACTTTCGGATCAGTCCTGTTTTCCAGGGTCTTGGCCTTTTGGGAACTGAGCACTCTTATGGAGGAAGGGGGGATCAGGTTGTTTTGTCTTGACTTTAAAACCTAATCTAGTTTCAAAGTGCTCTGGCTGCTCTCTGGATTACCGGCAGGCACTAGAGCACGCTGACTCTGCACTGCAGTCACAGGACCAGTTCTACGGGGTCGGAGGATTTCAGTGAAGCCCGGAAGCATGCTGCTTTGGGAGCTGAGGGGGTCACCGCCACGCATGCCAGCGAGTCCCTGTGGCAAAGGCCTTCAGGGAGGGGGGCTCCCTGTGGATAAGGTGGGCAGAAAGGACAGGAGGGAGGGTCAGGAAGTGAGAAGGTGGGCCGCCTTTTCTCCACGCAGCTGCCACGGCTCTCACGGCGGGGCGCGTGTCCTCCCGGGGCTGGTGCCCACCTGCGTCTGAACACTCCCCCGTGGGGCCCTTCTTCCTGCCAGGTGCCTGCCAGGTCTGCAGGGAACTGACCCTGCAGACAGTTTACAAGACCAGGGGGGTGAGTGACACCCACAGACCCTCCTGGGAGTCTGAGATGGAATCGTCTCTCTCTCTCTCTCTGCTTCAGGGGGGCTTGTACAGAGCCCCCACCCTGTGCAAGGACTGATTGGCTTGAGAAAACCCTAAAGGAGGTGGCGGAAAAGAGCATGTGGAGGCGGCGAATGCCAGGCCAGGCCACGGCCTGCGGTATGGCAGGCTACTGACACCGCCGCCTGCCGGCCAGGAGAAAGACGAGCTGGGCTGTAGCCAGGGGGTGTGCAGAAGGCCCCGGGTCACTTAGGAAGCTGCCAGTTCCCGGCCCTGAGGGGACCAGGTGGGGCAGAGGGCCAGGGAGGGCCCTAGGACAGGACTGGAGGAGATGGGGGCGGAGTGCAGCACCGCGACGTCCTTCTGACCCGGGCCAGTCTCTGGCCTCTGATCTTCTCATGTGCAGCCCAGACTGTCCCAAAAGCGTCAGTAAAAAGGGCCACCAGATGGTGCCCATGCCCCTCACAGAGACCACCCAGCACACAGGCAGCCTCCTTGTTCCCAGGGGCGGTGAGAACGGTCCACCGACGTATCACTTTCAAGGGACTGACCCCAAATGAAGAGGCCCTTTGAGACAGTAACTCTTCCCTCCCAAGTGAGCTGACACACATTTAAAGTTCACATGACAAGCGGGGAACTCTCAGGCCCGGAAAACCACGAAGAGGCGGGAAGGGGTCTTGCTTGTCAAGAGCCGACTTTGCTGACACACGAGGATAGGCAGGGCAGGCCCCGCTCCTCCCACCCTCACCTGATCCTTGGGTGCAGGTGCCTTCCTCGGAACCCGGCCCGACAGCTGCCCGGGGTCCGAACCAGGCTCTGCCTCCGCGACCCAGGCTGGATTGCGTTTCGAAGCTGTTCATTTGGAGAGAACTTCAAACGTACACGACAGTGCTAGAATAAGAGCCTAAGTCTAGGACGCCTGTGGACCCTGTCCCCGGACTCACTCAGGGTTACTTCACCCCTCCTACTGTACCGTTTGCTCTCTAAGTGCTTTTCCCCAACGGGCACGTCGCGGCCCTCCCCCTGCGGACACCTCCGCTCGAGGGCGCGCTTCCCAGGCGGGAAGGGGCATCGGCCTGCGCCCAGCCCGGCCCACGGCGCGATGCGCTCGGGCGCACCGCCTCTGTCCCAGCGGCGATGCCTGCGGACTGCCCGGGCCCCCAGGACCCCATCCGCCCCCCGGGGCCCTGACCTGGTCGGCGATGGCCTGGGTGTCGGCCGTGGCCGGCTGCGTGCCGGTGGGCGCGCCGCACATCATCTCGGCGGCGGGCGGGGCGGGCGGCCGTGGACACCAGACGGCTGTCACTCGGGAGCAGCGGACTCTGGCGGGAGCAGCGGACTCTGGCGGAAAGCGGACTCTGGCGGGAGCAGCGGACTCTGGCGGGAGCAGCGGACAGAAATCCAGTCCCCAGCCCGGCGCGGCGGTCACGTGACGCGCGGGCGGAACCACTGCGCGAGGCTGAGGGGAATCCGGGACCGGACATGGGGTGCCGGGCGCCCGGGACGGGAACGGGGCGCGGGGCTTCTGATAGGGATGCGCCGTGGGCGGGCGCAGGCCGCAGCCTGGGACCCCCGGCAGGCACCTTCGCGGGACCAAGGGTCGTGTGCTGTAGGACTGTCCCCTCTCCCTGGGTTTGGTGTCGGCCACCCGCGTCGGCTGAGTCAGACGGCGGGATGGGCGCGCGGCCGCAGGACCCGGAAAGAGGGTGAGAGGGGCCCTGCAGGGTGTGTGTGGGTGGGAGGGGCCCTGCAGGGTGTGTGTGGGTGGGAGGGGCCCTGCAGGGTGTGTGTGGGAGTGCGGGCGCGGTCCGCGGGTTCCCGGGAAGGGAGGTGCTCCGGGTCTCGCGGTGGCTGGGCGGGCGCTGCCCCGGGCACTGCCCTGCGGGGAACCTCGGGGCTCCCGGCCCGGTGCGGGGCAGGGCGCGGCGTGGAGTTGGCCCATCCTGACTCCTCCCTGGCCTCCCGGACCACACAGTGCCCCCAGACCCCACTGTCCTGTCTTGGTCTCCGGGTCCCCACAGTTTGACCCACTGCGTGAGATGACAGTAGTGGGTCCTGAGACGACAGGGGCGTTTGGGGTCCGGAGAGCAGCGGGCAGCTGGACCGAGGGCCGAGGGGAGAGAAGCCCCCGCCCAGCGCGGGAGCTGGAGGAGCTGGGGGAGAGGGGCAGGGGCTGGCTGGCAGGCCCTTCCTCCCGCGGGCATCTGCCTGCCTGGCGCCCCTCATCCCATGGCCCGGCCCAGCGCCCCGCCTGGGCCGGCCTGTCATGTGGGCTGCTGTGAACATCATGGCACGTGACCCGGGGACACAGTGAAGGGCTGACGTGGGTGGACAGAAGAGGCACAAAGGGGTCCAGTGATGGGGACGTGATGACTCCCAGGGTCTCAGGCTGGGGTGGGGTCAGGTGGATGGAGTTAGTTAAGGGCTTGGTTCTGACGTGGTTTGGTTTGGGATTGAGACATCCTGGGATGAGAATGTTCAACATCCTGGGAAGGGAAGGGTCCGCATCTTATTGAGGCAGGGTGGGGCCTGTGCTGGGAGCTGTCTGGACAGGACTGGCCTTTCAGAAAGATCCAGCTGCCTCCCACCTGACAGGGCTGCACCTCAGTGGGCACTGGGCCTCTCCCATCACTGGGTGCTGACTCTGCAGGCAGAGGCCCAGCCTCACCTCCTGGTGGGCCCAGTGGGGGTGGCCCGTGAGCGAGTGTGTGGGGAGGTGAGCCTTTCCTGTACTTTCTAGGGCAGAGCCTGGTCTGTAAGTTCAGGGAAGCGTGGGAGGTCGTGTGTGGTTGAGCCCTGGGGGGAGGGGAAGGAGAGACTGACACCCATCAAAGGCCCAAGCACAGAAAGCCAAACGCTGACAGCGGGGTTTGTGGCAAAGTAAGGGTTCCAAGCAAGGGAGGAGGGAAGCCTCAGATCCACTCCTCATTGGTCTGAGTTAGCAGTTTTTCTTTTTCTTAATTGATCATTTACATTTAATGAAAAGAAAGAACTATTCATTGAAAGACATTTTTATGAGAATGAAAAAACAAACCACCCACTGGGATAAATATTCTCATTACACATAGCTGACAATATATGAATAACTCCTACCAATGAATAAATAAAAGATCATTAAAAATAGGCAGTGTACTTCAACTGGCACTTCCAATTTACGTTTAGAAAAATTGAGTTAGCATTTTTTAAACGGGAAGAACGGGCTGGGGTGAATCATCTGAATCATCTGCCGTCTACGTGTCTCGGGTCTGCTGGTCTGTGACTCTGGAGCCTGTGTCAACATAGTCTGTAAAGGTCATCTCGCCCTGGAGGATGACGCAGAACAGCACATAGACAGTGATGCTTATTGGAACACTGTGGCTCCAAGCCCCTGACCGTCACTACTCCTTATTCATTAGGCAAAAATGTGATCAAACAGGTATGGGCTAGGACAAGAGGGAAAAACAAGAACAGACAGCCGGGCATGAGTGTTAATTATAATTATAAACCAGTCACAGGACTGGGTTTCAAGACTCCCGCAATTCATAATTGAATAAATGAAAGAATGAGAGACAGATTTGACCCCATAAAAATGGAAAACTCCTCTGTGTCAAAAACAGAGCATCAGAAAATAATGACCCAAGAGGGCAAGGCGGGCGGTTCCGTGCCTTTTGTCATCCTGCAGCTCGGGGCGGTGGCGGGGGCACCTTGGGGCGTCTCCTTATGCCCGACCCTCTGTCCCTGCTGGACCTGCGTCTGTAGGCGCTCACATTTTAGAACTAGGAGGGTAACACCTGTGGAAAGGCTTGTTTTTTCAGAGCTGGCTGTAGCAGGGGACCCACCACCATCACTTGGGTTTTGGCAGAGACTCACAGGCAGGCAGAGGAGGGGGTGGCTTATACCAGAAAAAAGGAAAGCTTAGGTGTGCCCTGATGGAGTCTTTGGGCCCGGGGAGGCTGTGGGCAGGCTCAGTACAAGCTGGGCGTCCTGTTTGGTTGCTTTCAGGGGCATATTTGGCCTTCTTTGGTTGTCCTGAGTTAGAAGGGGGATGGGGCAAAAATTAGAGAAGGTGACTGCCACGGCCACCTCCTGACATTCTTGGGCCAATGGCTGCAGAGGCTGTGGTTTGGCTTCTGGATGGTTGTGGCACAGGTGGTGGGTCGCTTGTCACATGTACATGGTCTGGCCATTGTCTGTCTGTATAGTCATCGTCTCATGCTGCTTTATGAAGTCAATGTTGCTTTATTGCTGCAGGTTTGGGTCCAGGCATGTTTTCCCGCTGCCATGGAAGGCAAGCTCTGAAGGTCATACTCTTGAATGCTGCTGATCCACCCTTTCCTTGTACCTGCTGTGTGGCATAGGAGTAACTGCTGAACCTCTCTGTGCTCAAATGAAGCACTAAGCGAATTAATGAGCATAAAATGCTTGGGACGGTGTCTGAGCCCTAGGGTGAGTTGATGGTGTTACCATTATCATTGCCTATAATTACTATACTAACATAAGTCTAACCCATAATTAGCATTACTTTTTCTATCCAAATGCCCTGAAAAATGTTGACATTCATCTCATTCCTTGACGACGCAGCTTTTTGTCCCACTAGAGCCAGGGGAAGAGACCTAGTATCCCGTCTCCCCACCTAGAGTCCTGAGGCCACTCACTTCCATTTGAAATCCCTATTCAGAAGGATCAGAATTTTAAATTCAGGCAATTTTGAAGCTTCACTTGTGATCTCCGATTTTCCCAGAGTCAGTAGAAGCCAAGGTGTTTTGTTTTTTTTTTTCCTCAGTGTCTCTCCTGGTCCCTTCTACCCCAGCAAGACAGCTGTAGAGCTGCAGACATTTTCCCTTCTTCCCTTCTGGAGTCTTTGGCTGGACTAATAATTAAATTGATATAAGGCAGTTTAACAGGAGAAAACCAAATTTAATTTCTCACATGTAGGAGCCCCAATGATATGAGACCAAGGGCGAGCCTGGCAATTGAGGCTTATATGCCTCAAGGAGTGGGACGGGGGCTGGGGCTCCCAAAGGGAGGAGGGCCCTTCACGGGGCGATACAGAGAGCTGAGTTTGGTAATTAATGTTTGCCCTGCTGTGCAGGGAAGTCTTTCAGATAAAAAAGTTACCTCTGGTAATAGCTCTTCTTCTGGTACAGGCCCCCTATCTCAATTCTTTTAGGTAGTTAAGGAGGAGGTCATAGTTTATCCTGAGCCTGCCGGCTCCTGATTGCCTATGGCTCAAAATAGTCCGCATGGCCAAGCGGGCGTATTCTCTTCTCCTCACAGCCTGGCTTGTGTGCTTCCCTGTTGGCACGCTTAGGCAGGTGACTCATACACCTGTGGCCCTATTCTATTCTATTCGCTTGTGTTTCATATTGCAAAAATTTCATCACCAGAATTTGTTGCTAATTAAATTCTAGCCCAGGAGACCCTTTGGGTGGGGGGAGAAAAAAAAGAAAAAGATGAAACATTTGAACAAGTAAGCATTTATTACATTTACCTATTCACCTTCAATAACAAGGGAAATATCAGTGGAGGTAAACCTAAAAATAGGTGCCCCACGTGGGCACATTGCTGCCCAGCCTCCTGCATCAGGATCCATCACAGGCCTGGCTGCCTGGCCGAGCTGGAAGCAAAGCGGACAGTGGCTTTACCTCCGAGCCAGGCCCCTTGAAGCAGCCAGCCCGAGCAGAGACAGCCCTGAGCCCCCTCTGAAAGGTGGAAGGAGGTGCAGAAATTGGGACAACTCAAGGGAGGGAACAGAGGTACGTCTTGAAGAGCCGTTGCTATAAACTAATGTAGGCAAAGGATTTTCTAAGCTTAGAAGCATTGGAAGAATCAGAAGAGAAAGGCCTGGACCCACACGGGGGCAGGTGACTCTCTGGGTGCACCTGTTGACCTGCCCTCGGCCATCCAGCTGTTCTCTCTGTGTCTCCTAATGACCTAGGGACCCTTGTCCAGGTCCCCAGCAGACAGACAGGCAGCACTGAGACTGTTCCCTGCCTCCACACCTGTCACATAGGAGGCGTTAAATAAATATTTGACTCCTTATGTTACGGAACTCACGTTCGGCTGCTCGTCACTCAGGAATACGATACTAAGAGCCAAGTGTTGGGTAAGAGGAAAGGCAGCTTTATTGAGGACGCTGGCAGTCCTGGGGAGAAGGTGGGCTCTTGTCCCAAAGAATCAACTCCCCCTTGCTGATCAGGGGACAAGAGATTTTAAAGGGGAGGTTCAGGGGTGCACAGGCCCGGGTTGGGCGGAGCTACATGCAGAAGAGCACAGTCAGCTCTGATGCTCGTCTTGAAATCAGTCATGCGGTGATATGATCGGTATCCTTCGATTGTTTTAAGTACAGGTAATCTTCAGTTCCAGAACTGGTTTGTTCCCATCTCCTTGAGGCCGGTTCTTGGAATTGTGTAAGATGGACCAGCAGTTCATCTCACGGCTATAGGCTTGTCATCATGTAATTAACTTCTTCCATCTGGTGGGGATTTCAGTATCTGCAAAATAGCTCAAAGGACGTGGCTGAGAATATTATCTACAGACTTTGAGAAGGAATGAAAGGTCCTTCACTTTTTTTTTGGTCACACCACGAGGCTTGTGAGCTCTCAGTTCCCTGACCAGGGGTTGCACCCAGGCCCCGGCGGTGACAGCGCCGAGTCCTAACCACTGGACCGCCAGGGAAGTCCCAAAAGGTCCTTGTCTTTTTCTTTCTTAAAGTACTTTTTAAAAATTATACTTCTATAACTTAAAATTTTACTTATTTATTTATTTATTTTTGGCTGCGTTGGGTCTTCGTTGCCGTGCGCGGGCTTTCTCTAGTTGCGGCGAGCGGGGGCTACTCTTCGTTGCGGTGCGTGGGCTTCTCACTGCGGTGGCTTCTCTCGTTGCCGAGCACGGGCTCTAGGCGCGTGGGCTCAGTCGTTGTGGCTCGCGGGCTCTAGAGCGCAGGCTCAGTAGTTGAGGCGCGCAGGCTTAGTTGCTCCGCGGCATGTGGGATCTTACTGCTGGGCAGACGGGCTGGCCTGGGTGTTACCTTTGCCTTGTCTTTTTCAGACTCTGGGCAAGGGCATAACCTGTAAGCCTCTTTGCTCACCTACAAAAGGGCAAAAGCCACCCCTCCCTTGCAGGATTGTTTTAAGATTTATAAAGTCCTCGCACATAGTAGGCCCTCGGTAGGTGGTAGTGACCGTTATTACTTATTTTATCTTCTTTACACTTTCTGTAGTGTGCTCAATAGTGTCCTCCAAAATCACATCTACCCAGAACTTCAGAATGTGACCTTAATTTGGAAATAAGTTTTTTGCAGATGTAATTAGTTAAGATGAGGTTAATCGTGGATTAGGGCGGGCCCTAAGTCCAATGACTGGTGTCCTTATAAGAGAACAAGAGGACACAGAGAGAGAGAGAGACAAGAAGAGCAGCATGTAAAGACAGAGCTACAGGGGAGGAAGCCACGTGAGGACGGAGGCAGACATGGCATGATGCGGCCACAAGCCCAGGATCACCAGGAGGCCAGAAGCAGGAAGAGGCGGGCAGGACCCTCCCCTGGAGCCTTCGGAGGGAGCGCGGCCCTGTGGACACATGGATTTCAGACTTCTGGCCGCTAGAACTGGGAGACAATAACTTTCTACGGCTCTAAGCCACCCGTTTGGGGCACTCTGTTACCGCAGCTCCGGGAACTGAGTCACCTCCCTTGCACATCACATGCATGCTTCCTAGCACAGATGCAAAATTATGCTTCAAAGATGGGCCTTCCCTTCTGCACCAAGTTGAGCCTAGAGTTGAAAGACCATGACCTAGGAAAACACACAGGATCCGCGAACAGGGGCTTTTCTACAGAAAACAAACACAAGGAGGACAACTCCAGGATGAGAAGTGGGTCCCCATGATGCTGCAGGAAAGGAGAGATGCTGGTCTCTGTTATTTGTGGACGACATGAGCACACGTCTATTGCTAACTGGTACCTCGTGAGCTAGTCACAGCTCTTCCACACACTGTCACCTCCTAGGCACCATCCTGGGTGCAGATGAGTAGGACAGAGAAATACCCTGCCCTCAGGGTGGGATGGGGTGGAGGGTGTGTAATGTGTGTAGAAGTGGGAAAATACATCCTTCCCCAAGTCCTGTCAGACTTTCTGGTTTTGCTTTTCTAATTTTTAAAAGTTTTTATATTGGAATAATTTTAGGTTGCAAAAATACTCTAAAGGTTTTGGAAACTCTTCATCCAGTTTCCCTAAATGTTAATGTCTCACACAAGCCTAAACGTAGCATAGTTACCAAAAGCAGGAAGTGAGCCTTGAGATGCACTGTGATGAGCTCGTGTCCAGAACCCACGCACGTTTCACTGCTGTCGCACCGCAGTCCTCTGTCTGACCCAGGCTCCTCCCACGTGGTCCTTCGCGGTAACGTCTCCTGAGCCGGCTTCGACCCGGGACAGGTTCCCAGTCTTTGTCTTTCATGACCTTGACACCTTTAAAGAGTACGAACTGTTTATTTTGAGAAAGATCCCAGTTTGGGCTTGTCTGATGTTTCTCCTGAACGGGTGGAGGTTGTGTGTTTGGGGCAGGAACACCACCAAAGTGATGCTGTCCTTTCAGTGCATCATTTCAAGGGCACGTGACGTCCATACGCCTTGCACTGGTGATGTAGATCTCCATCTTAAGTGAAGGCGTGTCTACCAGGTTTCTCCATTGTAAAGTTACTATTTTCCCCATTGTAACCAATAAGTATTTTTGAGGCTACGCAAATATCATGTCTGTCATCATCCTTTTGCCACTAACTTTAGTATCCATGGACGGTTCTTGCCTGCAATGCACAGCGGACTTTGAAAAGTCTCCTAAAGAAGGATAATTTTGCATTTAGAATTGTCCATTAAAATTCAATTGACAAGAAGAGAAAAGAATTTTACTTGAGCCAAATTGAGGATTATAACCCAGGAGGAAGTCTTTCAGAAAATTCTGAAAGACTGTTCTGCCTGTTAGAAGTCGAAGGTGTGGTTATATACTGACGTACTGACATTTTAAATAAAGTTCACCAAGGATACATAGTCCAGGTAGCACGTATAAAGCCAGCAGCAGGTCACCGTGACCCCCTACGAAGTTGGGAAAGTACACTATTCTTCTAAGAAGTTACATTGCCAGCGTCAGAATAAAGGAAAAGAATTGATCTTTCTGGTGGAGCGGGCATTCCCACCTTTGAGGAGGTCCGGTTAATGTGTAATGCGGATACACACTGCCATCAAAGGGGGAGTGCAAAGGCCCTAACGGACAGAGAATTTTATGCTTCATTTTCTCGTCCTGCCTTAAAATACACATTTTACTTCGTCTGAACAAAAGCATGGATTTTTTAGTTACACTGAATATGCAACAAATCTTTCATTAGCTGTGAGTGTCTAACAGCTGTATAGGCCGTCAAGTATTGGTATATTTTTAAAGTATATGTTGGTGCATTTCATTGCGTTCTTTTGGTGAAATTCCCTGTCAGAAATTCACTGAATGTCTATTGACATTGCTCTTTTCTTTAGGCTTTGTTGTCTTCTTTTTCTTGCTTTAGGAAAAAGCACGTAGCGCCCTCCTCTCTGGAGTACATGGATTTGTTATTTCACTGCCCCGCACCTCAGCTGAGACGTGGCTGGTGAGGCAGGGATCTTGTCCTGTTCAACAGCGCCACTGCTGGTGAAAGAACTTAAATAGCTTTTTCAAACAGAAAAAGTTGGACGAATGGGGCAATGAACACTTGTATTCCTGCCACTGGAGTCAACCCTTGTTAACATTTTGCCGTATTTGCTTGTGTGCCCTGTGTGTGATTGTTTCTCTATTTATTGACATGACACTTCACCCCCACCAAACACTTTGCAGTTATTTCCTAAAAGTAGAGACATCCTTCTCCATCACTTGTTGGCAAACTGTGATCATTGGGCCTAATCTGGCCCATCACCTGTTTTTGTAAATAAAGTTTTATTAGAACACAGCCACACACATTCATTTGCATGTCACCTGTAGCTGCTTTTGCACTAAAGGAGCAGTTGTTTTGGCTCACAAAGCTGAAAATATTTACTACCTCGCCTGTGCAGAAAAGCATTAACCTAAGGCCTGAATGCTATCCTTACAAAGTCCTACTTATGAGTTTGGCCCTTAGCTGGCACCTGGGAATATGGATTTGGGAAGGGTCCCCATCACCGTAACTGTGATAAGAGTGCCTCACCGGGCCTGAACCGTTTGTACAAACAACACAGCGTGTGCTGAACATCTGTTCTCTCTCTGGGAGTCCGGAGTTTCCGTGTGTGTCTGTGACTAGCTGCTAATAAAAACTGGGCGCTTTTTTTTTTTTTCTTTTTTAAATTAACATTTTGGCCGTGCCGCTCAGCATTTGGGAGCTTAGACCACCTCCTACAGTGGAATCGCAGAGTCTTAACCACTGGACCGCCAGGGAAGTCCCAAAAAACCCTGGGCTCTGGGCTCTAACAAGCTCCTTCTGACATTTAATGTGTTGTCACAGCTCTTTGCTAGGAAGTTAGCTCGCTCTACAAGCCTTTTCCCTGTGCCTTGAATCCTTTTGCCATAATAAATCATAGCCATGGGCCTTCCTAGCGAATCAATGAATCTGGGCGTCTTGGGTCCCCCTGACACATGGCCCTTTACAGAAAAAGTCTGCTGAGGGCCATTCTACATAAACACCATTGTTATAGCTAAGAAAACAAACAATAATTCTGCAATATAACCTAACCTCTAGTTTCTATGCAAGATTTCCAGTTGTCCCCCAAATGATTTTTTAGCTTATTTTAAAAAATCAGAGTCCAGTCAAGATTTGTGTATTGCATCCCCTCCTTTACACATGCTTCACCCATGCCTTCGTTCATGACACTAACTGTGAAGCGATGCGGACTGTCCCAGATCGGGTTCGCGATTCCCTCCTCGTGCCCCGTGCGCGGCCTTCCTGTGTCCAGAGGCCGGGTGCGGACCTACAGGCTGGACGAGGGCCAGTGCAGCCTACCCCATGGGTGATGCGGCCGCAGGGTGGGGCACCGGCCGGCGGCGGCAGGCCACAGCGGGCGGGGGCGATACTCGCGCACCGCCCCGCCCCCCGCCCCGACCACCTTCCCCCGGCCGTCGTGGCATTTTGTGATGACCTTGGCTGACCCAACATTCACTGGATTCACTGGGGGCTCGGCTCTGCCTGTGCTCGCTGGCGTTCTTTGCTAAAGAAGCGCCTTCCCTCAGCAGCCCGGGGGAAACTACGGCACCTCGCCCCCACTCCCCGAAGGCGGGCAAACGCTGATGACCTCCTTTTAATTGCCTGTGTCCAGAGTGACTGTCCGCCAAGGCAGAGCCAGATGGATTTGTCATTCCTGGCCCGGCCACTAGAGGGCGGTGGCGTGCGGCCCGGGCGAGGCCGGCGCGGGCGCGTGACTTCACGCCGCGTCCGAGAGAGGCTGGCGCGGGCGTGTGATGTCACGCGGCGCCTGGGAGAAGCCGGCGCGGGCTGTGACGTCACGCCGTGCGCCCAGGCGAAGCGGTGCGGTAGCTGATAGCCTGGGCTCTCGGCGCGGTCGCCATGGGTCCGCGGGTGCAGCTCCCGCCAGAAATCCAGCTGGCGCAGCGCCTGGCAGGGAACGAGCAGGTGACCCGAGACCGGGCGGTGAGGAAACTCCGGAAATACATTGTCGCCAGGACTCAGCGGGCCGAAGGTGGGCGCGGGGTTGGCGGCATGTGGGCGGGGGCGCCTCGGCGGACGGGCCGGGTGGGGGGCGCGGGGCGGCCACCCGGGCTAGGGGACCTTCCAACCTTGTGGAGTCTCCACGTGGTCGGGCCGAGTGGGAGGGGCCTGCGGGGATGCTTCCACCCGTCCCCCGCTTCCCGCTCGCGCTCCCGCCTGAGCGCTTGGCCCTCCGCCCCTTCCCCACCTTGGCTGCCCTGAAGGTGCGCGGCGCTCACCTCTTGCTGCGGTGGGCACGTGTCCCTATGCGGAGGCTCCCCCTCCCCAGCCCCTTATCTCCTCTTCGCGGTTAAGACCTGCCTTCCTCTGGGAACCGGCCCCCGCCTCAGCCCATATATCCCGCTATCCCTGCTACCCACTGTTTGGGCACCCTGTGTTTTTTCCTCAGAGCGGCATTTATCACTTTTGGTAGTCTTTTTCTTGTGTAATTATTGGGTTGTCGTCTGAGTTTCACGTTCGTCTGAGTTTCACGTAGTGTACAGTCTTCAGGGAACATGCTTCCTAAGTGATTCTCAAAATGTGGGTCTCAGAACGTGGCCCCATCAGCAGCTTCGGCATCACCTGGGCATTTGTTAGAAATGCAAGTTCTTGGGTACCATCCCCGTACTGCTGAATCAGAAACTCTGACAAGTGGGCCAGAAATCCGTTTTAAGAAGCCCTCTGAGTGATGTGATCCTGTTGCTAAGTCTGAGAACCACTGCTCTGGAACAGGGTGCCAGACACGTAGTTAAGACCTCAGTACATACTTGTTGGCTGATTTTATTTATTTATTTATTTATTTTTGCGGTACGCGGGCCTCTCACTGTTGTGGCCTCTCCCGTTGCGGAGCACAGGCCACGGACGCGCAGGCTCAGCGGCCGTGGCTCACGGGCCCAGCCGCTCCGCGGCATGTGGGATCCTCCCAGACCAGGGCACGAACCCGCGTCCCCTGCATCGGCAGGCGGACTCTCAACCACTGCGCCACCAGGGAAGCCCTGTTGGGTGATTTTATATGTTCAGTATCTGCCTTCATAACGACCCTGAATGAGGTAACTTGTAATTTTAAAATTTGAAAAGTGCACAAAGCCCAGGTGTAACGCCGGGTGCATTGTTGCCAACAGACTCACCCGAGTAGGCACCATCCAGACCAGGAAATGGTGATTCACTCAATTTTGAATCTACAGAAATGGAGTACAGCGCCTGTTACTTGTAGATTCTCGGTAAATGTTGACTGAATGAACGAAATGACAGTTATTTGGGGGAGTCCTTCCAGCCACAGACCCAGCAGGTTCTGAGTTGGGAGGATGGCTTGAGAGGGAGGGCCAGGTACCTTTACAGTAAGATGACTTTGGTCTGATTCAGGCGTTCACGTTTCTCTGGCTGTGTTCTGGCGCTAAAACGTTGGGTTCATCTGTTCTGAGTGTTGCTGTTTTTGGTGCAGGTGGTTTCACTCACGACGAGCTGCTGAAGGTGTGGAAAGGACTGTTCTATTGTATGTGGATGCAGGACAAGCCACTCCTCCAGGTGAGTGCCTGGGAGGGTACAGAAGGAGCTGGGGCAGCAGTAAGAGACAGGCAGGCACCCTGCCTGTCTGTCGACCCTCATTTTACTACTGTAGACAACATGCTGGGCAAAGTTTTACAGCTTCGATCCTTTTTTTGCTTTTAATGGCCGGCGGGGCCAGGGCCTTGGGTTAGAGTGAGCCTTGCACTTGCTGAGCTGAGCACCGCGGCCACGCTGTTGAATGCCAGTGTGTGTACGTCATGGCTGAAAACCGGCTTGTCTGTTCTGTGCTTGTCAGAGATGGCAATTAAGTGCTGAACTGCTGGAAACCAGTGGAAGGAATTCAAGTCTTCTGAGACAAGTATTTTTTCTGCTCACCTTCTTTAGGAAAACAGACTTTATTCTTGAGAGCAGTTTTGGGTTCACAGCAAAGTGAGAGGAGGAGCTACTGAGGTTTCTCATGTGCCTCCTGCTCCCCCCACAAGCACGGCCTCCCCCGTTATCACCCGTACCAGAGTGGGACCTCTGTCACAGTCCATGAACCTCCATGACACGTGATCATCACCCAGAGTCCCTAGCTTACCTTCAGGTTCACTCTTGGCGATGTACAGTCCGTGGGTTTGGATTAATGTACACTGACCTGCATTGTCATTTTGCAGAGTAGTTTCACTGCCCTAAGATACTAGCCTCCTTGGACGTGTTTCCCAGTGGGAATGGTTTACTGTTCAAAATCACCTGGGTGGTGATGGTACTTATGTAAAATGCAGATTCCTGTGCTGTATTCCACGCCGGATAAACTAGAAGCTCCCGGGGGAGGCTCTGGAATCGTCTGTTTAGCCAGTGCACTAGGTGACGCCTGGCACAGTGACACAGGCAGGCAGCTGGTAACTTACAGGGGTCTCTTCAGCCCCCTTTCTGCTGGTCACGTGGCTGTGTGCTCCCAGGCTCCTGCTCTCCTGCCCCTTCCTTTGTCAGCCTCCGTGGCTCAGGGCTCAGCGTCGATCATGCGGACAGTCCCTGCCCTTGCTTGTTGTGAGGTCCTGTGGGCCCTGGCCTTCAGGGGAGGCCTCTCACAGCCAGTGTGAGACGTGCAAACCCCAAGCTCGCTGGGCTGCGAGGCCCCATGGAGCCGGATCCCGCGACGAGTGAGGACAGTTGAATGTCTGTCTTACTGCTGTTGCTCGTTGCTGTAGGATCACGTTTGTTCAGGACTGAGGGCGTTTGTTCTGTTTCCTGCGCAGGAGGAACTTGGCAGGACCATTTCCCAGCTCATCCACGCTTTCCAGACCACAGAGGCACGTGAGTATCCCCGCCATGGTCGCGCCCAGCCCCTGGACACGAGGCCTGCGTTCTGAGAGCAGGAGTGAGGGCCCCGTCCCAGCCGGCGTCTGCTGGTGCTGACGTGGGAGCTGCTGTTCTGTTTGTCTTGCACGTGTTTGCTCACTTGCCCGGAGCAGACTCAGTTCAGGAGTCTAGAGGGCTAACCCTTCCATTTCAGAATTACAGGGCAAAGCGGTGTAGTGTCAGCAGCTGTCTGACTGAATCTCACCTGATGGGGGTGAGGTTCCTGCGGAGCATCTTTCTAACTCTTGCGTTCTTGTTCTGACCAACTTCAGCCGTTCTCAACCCTGCGGCCTGCCCGTTGTGTCTTTAGAAATCCTGATGTCTAGACCCTGGTCCCGTTAGGTCAAGCTCTAGGGGTGGGGCCTGGGTGCTAGCATCTGCGACACCCCCCACCCTGCTCCGAGGGCAGCTAGGGCTGGGCAGCATCGCTGGCATGGACCCCGGGACCGTTGCTGGTGGTGCCCCGGCTGCGTGGGTGGGTTTAGTTCAGTTATACTTAAGCTGGCAGAGTAGTCAAAAGTAGGGAGTGTGCAGTTACAGCAACTACTTTCTCCTTTCGGGAGAGTCTCTTAACTGCATTTGAGAAATCACTGGAGGAGATCCATTCTCTATAATTTTTACCTTCTAAGAACCTTCAGAAGCGATTCTGTGCTCAGTAGAAGGCCAGGTACAGAGCGTTCACTTGGTGACACTTGAATGAGGTAGTGAATGCAGGCCTGTCCTGTGGGAGGTAAGAGGTCCCCTTTGGGGACTTCCCTGGTGGTCCAGCGGGTAGGACTCCACGCTCCCAAGGCAGGGGGCTCGGGTTCCATCCCTGGTCAGATCCCACGTGCTGCAATAAGAAGTCCGCGTGCCGCAATGAACAACCCGAGTGCCGCAACTAAGAGCCGGTGCGAGCAAAATAGTAAATAAATAAATACATATTAAAAGAAAAGGCGGGGGGCCCTTTGTGTCCCGAGGTCAGGGCGTCAGCAGGGTTGGGCCCTCCCGAGGGCTCTCTCCTGGGCGTGCAGACGGCCGTCTCCTCCTGTGTCCTCACATGGTCGTCCCTCTGTGTGCCTGTGTCATCTCCTCTTAGCGACACCAGTCGGACGGGATTAGGACCACCCCAGTGACCTTTTGTCTTAACCACCTCTGTAAAGACTGTGTCTCCGAATAAAGTCCTAGTCCAAGGGATTGGGGGTTAGGGATTCAAGGTGTGGGCTGGGGACCTGGTTGGGCCCGTAGCACTCCGGTTCTGACAACTGTTATTGGCAGGGTTTTGTGTTTGATCGGGTCAGTGGATTCGGTGGGGCGAGTGCTGGGGCAGGGCGTGGGTGCCGGGCAGGGTCCTGAGCTCCAGCCGAGGTGGGGCAGCAGCAGTGGCTGCGTGGGGAGAAGCGGCCTGAGCGCTGCTTCTCATGCTGGGGGCTTCGAGTGCTCTTTGCCTGATCTTCAGAGGATGTGGCTTCAGTTTGCGGTTGTAGCTGGGATTTGCTTTTCTTTCCAAGGTTCCTCAAAGCCCCGTTTTTAAGCCAAATCCATCGCACTGCCCTCAGCTTAGCACACTCAGGGGCTCAGCACCCCCGAGGCCGGTTCCATGCGACATCCTGACAGGGCTTCTTCACGGTCTCTCCCCTCCCCTCCCCCTCCTGAGGCAGCTGCCGCTTTCCCCTGCCCTCCCCCACCCCCGACTCTCTTCCGGCCTTTTCTTTCCACCAGAGCACCTGTTCCTTCAGACGTTCTGGCAAACCATGAACCGCGAGTGGATGGGCATCGATAGGCTGCGCCTGGACAAGTTCTACATGGTGAGGAAGCTGCCTGCTCCCCGCCGGGGTCCCTGCGGTGCTGGGGCACGGCGTCCAGCATCCCGGCTCCTGAGCCCCCCACTGCCCCAGCAGTGCCAAGGACCAAGGCTGCTGGGTGGCGAGCGCCGTGCGGTCTGTTCCCTGTGAGCCTAGTTGGGCCGTGGGGGGAGCCTCGGCCTCATGTGGGGTGCGCATGCCAGGGTTCTGCACAAACTGTCGGTTCAGGGGAGGAGGGTCACAGTTGCCCCGGGGGAGACTCGGTGGCGAAGCCCTTGCTGCTTTGCTGCCGTGAAAGCAAAGCTTAGAGCTTGGGCCCTGGACAGAGACCCCTGGGTCTGCTCGTGGGGGGCCAGCTTTGGAAGGTGTTTTTCTCTGGGCAGGGACAGTTTATATAATAGCGTGCAGAATCTTCATTGTCTTTCTCCTTTCCTGCGCTGCATTCTGGTGAATTTAGGTTATTGATCTGCGCTCAGAAATGCAGAAAAAACTGGGCTGTGTCTTGCTGCTGCCCCTGTTGAGCTGCAGCTTTGTTACTGCGCTGGTGTCCCCTGGGACTGGGGACAGTCCCCAGATGAGTGCTGCTGTCCGAGAGTGGGTGGCCTGTGCGGACACTGGATGGGGCAGCGGCCAGGCCTCGCTGAGCACAGGTCCCTGTGATCTGCCCCTCAGGCCAGCCACCCTCTCCGTCCCGGTCCGGGGTTACGCGGTCACCACGTGTGTGATGTCAGGTGTTAAAGTGAGGACGGCTGGTGGGCGAGCGCGGGGCTCCGGAGAGAAGGAGGACGAGTGCTGATGCGTGCGGGCAGGTGGGGGGCCGGGCGCCGGGCTTTGCACGGTTACAGAACGCCCACTCATAATTCAGAGGGGCTGTGTCCCGGGATGCAGTGCTGGGCCTTAGGTTGGGGGTTCTGCTGCTGTCCGCGGCCCGTTTCCCACGACCCCCCTGTGGCCCCGTCTGGCAGCGCAGCCCTGCTCTAGAGGCTGGTCCTCCTGGCGGCACCGCAGGTGTCCTCTGTCTCCTTTCACCACTACGGGTGCCCCCTGCAGGTTGGCAGGTAGGGAAACCGGGCAGTCAGCCAGCGTGCCGGGGATCGGGGGCAGAGAAGGAAACTGGTTTCTCCCTCGGGTGGGGAGACGCTCAGGGGGCTCAGAGGAAGCAGTCTCCGGCGCAGGCCTCGTGATTCCGAGGCTCCGCTCTCCTGGGGGAGCTCCACGTCGTCCCGTTTTCTCTCTGGAAACAAGCCCGCCCCTCGTAGCCGTCGATTGTGGTGTGTGGTCGCTCGCCGTGTCCCTGCTGTGAGCCCGATGCCCTGCTGCTCTTGGGGGGCTGGGCGCCTCCCGCAGGCCCAGGGTCCCCAGCAGCTCTCCAGGGCCTGCCACGTGCAGTGGGGAGGTCTGGCTGGTGCCGCTGACGGGGTCCCCTCTTGTGCCACAGCTCATGCGGATGGTCCTGCACGAGTCACTGAAGGCCCTGAAGACGCGCGGATGGGACGAGAGGTCAGTGTTCCAGAGCGGCCTGCGGCAGCCTGTGCCACTCGGGCCGGTCTGGGTCTCTCCTCTACTCATTTGTCAGCTTTATGTTGAAGGGTGACGTCGTGCTGGAAACAAAGGCGTTTTTTAAGTTAAGTTTGTGCACGTGTTCGTGGGAATGTGTGCTTCAGCCTTGACGGTGAGTTCTTACCGGAGCAGAGCTAAGTCCTCACCAGGGAGGCGCAGCCGAGCAGCTGTGCTTGTGAGACGTGGCGCCTTCAGCTCTGTCGTCGGCCGTCATGGCTCTCAGCTCTGCAGATACTTGAGCCGTCCAGACTCACATTTTTGACAGTGGTGCTTGTGTGTGTCCCTCCAAACTGTAAGGGCCTGTGTTTTCTGGCTCACCTCAGGCCTCCCTTGGCACCTGGGAGCCGGGTGGGATCCTCAGGTTGGGCTGGGCTGGGCTCTGCTGCGTCTCAGCTCCTCCCACAACCCCTCCTGGAGACCAAGCAGGGGCGGGGCTCCTGCAGCCTGGACCTGCCCCTTCGCCCGAAGCTCTGCATCCAGGTTACAGCAGCAGGTTTCCAAACCTCCCGGGGGCGGTCTGAGATCACTACAGAAAGTGGGTTTCTGAGCATTTACATTTTAAACTTTTTAGAATTAATTAAAATTTTTAAAAAACCTTTTTTCTATTTAAGAGAGTGATGGATGTTCAGTATAAAGAACTCAGGAAACTTTATAAACATTGAAAAGCCGTTTTAATTCCAGCAGACAATTCCTTTTTTTAAAAATATATACATATACGTTTTATGGCTGCGCTGCGCGGCTTGTGGGATCTCAGTTCCTCGACCGGGGATTGAACCCGGGCCACGGCAGTGAAAGCGCGGAATCCTAACCACTAGGCTACCGGGGGGCTCCCCGACAATTATTGATACTTTTAAAGCGTTGTCTAATTGCATGCTCCGAAAGTGGTGTAGCAGACTGCTTATTTATTTTACTGAGAATGTGTCAAAAACATCTCACATCAGTGTCCTGGTGCTGCATGAATTGGGGAGGGTGGGCACTGGGGGAGAGGGCTTAGAAACAGTATATTTTGAATTGGTTTGTGATTAAAAAGTGATGGTAAAGGAGTTTATGTTTAAGCCCAAGGATAATAAATCTGGGACCCAGATGTCCAAATAGCTGCCAGACTAGAGACTGCAGCTTACGGCCGTGTTATTCCTCATTTTCTGAATAGCAGAGTGAAACTCTTAGTCCCTGGCCTGACAGCCCCCCTGCCCCCATGAAAGGTCAGCAGGATTTGGGCTGCAGTTACTGGAATTATTGGTATAGGTTGAGAATGACTGGGGGTAACTCTGCATTTTGGGCAAGGGTGCCTCTTTTAGTGATTTTCATCCTTAAAGTTCTATGAAGACCTGAGGCTGGGAGTCTCCCTCATTTCCGGATTTAGGATTGTGTTATCCGGGGGGTGGCTAGTGACTGAAGCAGGGTTCAGTGTTAAAGGGATGGTTTTATTTCTGTTAATTTTGGGGGTGTGGTTGTTACCATGAGAGTAGTTCCATCCTCATCGTCACTAGTAATTCAGCGCAGAGATCCTTTTGAAGAAACTGGGAGCCTCCCGTTGCCCTGGGATCACCAGTCCTGCTCGTGGTGTCTGCTCTTCTGGCCCTTCTCCGTTCTTGAGGGTAGCAGCCTATAAGCGTGACGTTTTTGTCCGTGTCAATGTGAGTGCTGTCAGCAGCATGGCAGCGGAGGGCTCTGGCCCCGGCCTGCCTCCCTTCCGCTGAGTCCCGGAAGGCACCCCGGTGTTGCCAGCATCAGCATTGTCCAGGGAGCTTTTTGAAGGATACGTGCTTCACAGTTCAGGTGGAGGTATCTGCATATTAACGAGCACCCAGGAGTTTCAGGTGCGTCTGGGCCGCTGAAGACCAGTCTCTGGAGCTCTCTGATCTCTGGAGCTCGCTGATCTGGGATTCCCCAGGCCTCTGAGACCGTTGAGACCCACGTGCCTGGGTGAGGTCTCATGTGACGTGTGACCATCCACGGGCGCGGTCCCGCAGGACCCGGGAGGCAAACTCGTCCCCTTCTCTGGCCTCCGTCTCCCTTCGCGTTCGCTCTGTCCTGGTGAGCCTTCCCGCGCAGTTCCCAGCGGGGACAGTAGGGACGCCAGGCACGGTGGGCTCTGGCTTTATAGCCGAGGTTCAGTCCTGCCGTGTGTCGTGGTCCTGGCCGTTGCCCGTGGATCCCTAATCGCGGGAGTCCTCTGTGCCGGCACCGACCCAGGTCATCGGGTCTTCCTGTGTTGGTGGACGGGGCACCTGCCTGTGACTGTGTCCCGTCAGAGCCCCCCGCTCAGGCAGAGTGAACCCATCGCCTCGTCGCCCCTCGTGCTGCTGCTGGACTTGCCTTCTCTTTCCCCAGACAGAGCGAGCAGCTGCTGGAGCTGCTGATGACAGAGATCCTGCACCCCGACAGCCAGGCCCCCAGCGGAGTGAAGAGCCACTTCATCGAGATCTTCCTGGAGGAGCTGACCAAAGTGGGCGCCCACGAGGTAGGTGGTAGGCGGCAGGGTGAGGGCAGCGGCCGCGCTGCTCGGGTGCCTGAGGCCCAGGAACTGAGCCCCCGCTCTGTCCCCACAGCTGACGGCGGACCAGAACCTCAGGCTCATCGGGCCCTTCTGCACGGTCGCCGCCCGGACTCAGGAGTGAGTGCGGTTCCCTCCTGCTTGCCTCTTCTGTTCCGCTGAGCCCCACGGGGACTGCCCTTAGGAAGTGCTGTGTGCTCACGACGGGCCAGCAGGGGGGCCGGCGGGGCTGAGGGGCTGGGGTCAGGAGAGGTGGACACGGGGGGGCGGTGTCTCTTCCCTGGAGGGTCCAGCCTGACGTGTGGCTGTGGTGCGGCTGCCCCTTAGCTCCCTGGTTTTGCACACCGTCACCCGAGGCATCTTTGAGGCGATTGTGGAACAGGCCCCGCTGGCCATCGAGGATCTCATGAATGAACTGGAGGAGGAGGAGGAGGAGGACGGGGACACGCCGTCCAGGGAGCCCCCTGAAGGTGAGGTCCGCACTCAGCGGGATGACGGGCCCGTCCTGGTCTGAGCCCGCGGTGGTCTGCGGGACCCCTGCCTGCACCTCCTGTCCCGTTCCCGCGATTCTGCCCTCCCCACCGAAGTCTGTTCTCCGCTCTGCAGCCAGGGTGGCCTTGCAGACAAGCACACGTGTTGTTCCCTCTCCTAACCCTTGCCCCGTGGCCGTCCGTGTCCTCATGACTTCTGGGCTCTGCTCCTGCCCCGGGGCGTCTGCCCTGTTCTCCCCTCCCTGGCAGGGCCTCTGCCCTCTGTTCCTCCAGGCCCTACCCTGGCCACCCTGTTTAAAGTGCAGCCTCCCAGCCCCTACCTTGCCTCGCTCACTGGGCTTTTCCATGGTGATTCTCACTTTCTGGCATAAGTCACTTGAAGTTACATAAATCACTTGTTCATCTTTCCGGCCCGGCTTCCGCCACCGGATGTCAGCTGCGCCAGGACAGGGAGTGTTGACCGTGTTGTGTACCTGGTGTTCGGAGCAGCACCTGGCACGGAGGAGGCGCCCGCTAGATCGCGTTGGATGAGTGAGTGAGTGAGTGGGTGAATGCACGAGTAGAAGGTAGCACTTGGGAGTCCCCCTGAAGCCTCTGGGGGCAGGGCCTGTGGGCTCCGCACCAGTGGTGTCCAGTCTGGCCTGTCCACCTTGACGCTAAAGTGGGTCTTCGTGGGACGCAGCTGGTCTCGTGACTGTCCTCCGGGTGACCTGTGCACCGTGTCCTGTGGCCTTAGGCCCGTGTGTTGTCCACCAGCTTCAGGACGTTTCTGCTCTTGCCGTTTGTTGTGGTAAAATACACATAACGTGAGGTTTACCACCTTGACCGTGCGTAAGTGCGCTTGTCGTGCAGCCGTCACCGCTGTCCATCCACAGAACTTTTCATCTTCCCAAAGTGAAGCTGTCCCCGTAAACACTCCCCGTTCCGCCCTCCGCCCAGCTCAGTTCCTGGCGCCCGCCGTTCGGCCTCCTGTCTCTGTGAAGCTGCCTGTTGACGCCTCTGTGGTTCACGTCCGTATTTGTCTCTGTGTCTGTCTCGTTTCACTCGGCATAACGTCTTCAGGGTTCTTCCACGCCGTGTCATGTGTCAGAACATTCCTCCTTTTTGAGGCCTAATAATATTCCGTTGTATGTGTTTCGCATTTTGTTCTCCATTCGTTGGTAGGTGGAGTCTTGGGTTGCTTCCATGTTTTAGCTGTTGTGGTTAACGCTGCTATGAACATGGGTGTACAGATATCTGTTTTGAGACCTTGCTTTCAATTCTTTTTGGTCTGTGCCCAGAAGTGGAATTGCTGGATCACATGGTACTTCTGTGTTTGACTTTTCAGGAACCGCCATACTGTTCTCCGTAGCGGCTGCGTTTTTTTACACTCCCCCCAGCAGTGCACAAGGGTTCCCGTTTCTCCACATCCTCACCAGTATTTGTTGTTGTCTTTTTTTGGTAGTGGCCATCCTCACGGGTAGCTAAGTAGTATCATTGTGGTTTTGATTTGCATTTCCCTAATGATTATTGGGAACACCTTTTCATGTCTTTATTGGCCGTCCATATATCTTTGGAGAAATGTCTGTTCAAGTCCTTTGCCCATTTTTTTTTTTTTTTTTTTTTTGCGGTACGCGGGCCTCTCACTGTTTGTGGCCTCTCCCGTTGCAGAGCACAGGCTCTGGATGCGCAGGCTCAGCGGCCATGGCTCACGGGCCCAGCCACTCCGCGGCACGTGGGATCCTCCCAGACCGGGGCACGAACCCACGTCCCCTGCATCGGCAGGCGGACTCTCAACCACTGCGCCACCAGGGAAGCCCCTTTGCCCGTTTTTGAATCAGATTTTTTTGTTGTTGAGTTTCAGGAGTTCTTTCTATATGCTGGATAATGACCCCTCCCCAGATACCTGATTTTCCGGTATCTTCTCCCGCTCTGTGGGTGGCCTTTTCACTCTGTTGCTAGTCCCTTTTGATGCACAAAATTTAAAGTTCTTATCAAGTCTGGTTTCTCTAATTTTTCTCATTACCTGGGCCTTCAGTGTCATATCCAAGAAATCGTGGCCAGATCCAATTTCCTGAAGTTTTTGCCCTACGTTTTCCTCTGAGTTTTATTGTTTCTTTAGGTCTTTGATCCATTTGAGTTAATTTTAGTATATGGTGGCAGGTAAGGGTCCAACTTCATTCCTCTGCACGTGAATGTCCAGTGTTCCCCCCACCATTTGTTGAAGGGACAGTCCTTTCCCCACTGACGGGTCCTGTGCCCTCGTGGAAGGTAGTTTGACGGTAGAAGCGAGGGCTGACTGCCGTGCCCTTGCTGGCGTGCCCCTGGGCTTCCTCGCCGGTCAGCACCCGGCCACACTCTCCGGCTGTCTTGCACGTCCTTCCTGGCCCTCCCTTCCCCGCCTCCTCTTGCTCAGTAGCCCGAGGTGCCGGCACAGGCTGACCCAGGGGCCCGTGGCACCTCGGGCCTGCCTGCAGCCCTTCTGTGCCACACATGCCTATCCCTCTCGGCCACCTGTTGACCGAACCTGTCTTCCGTAGGTAGTGATGTCAGGGCCCCAGATGTCTGGCCAGCGAAAGCTTCCTCACCCGAAGCTTCATCTCCTGTCCCCCCTCCATCCAGGCTGCCCCGTGGCTGGACCAGCCACCCCTCTTCCTCCTCCTGGGACTTCTGGCCCTGCGATTGATGCCTAAGATGCCCTCTCATGACCCCCTCCTGGTTTCACTTTCTGGACTGGTCGGGCCCCACCTTCTCTGGGACGGCTCCCTCGTTTCCAGGCCAGTGTGGGCACTGCTGCCCTCGGGGGGAGGCCGTCAGTGCCCCTGCTATCCCATGCTGTGGGCTCCCCCGCCCAGGTGTGGGCCCTGGCAGGCAGGGCTTCTGG
>NW_021146416.1:0-25000 GCF_002837175.3 Physeter macrocephalus
CAAAGTTGACATAAACAGATGGAGAAATATACCATGTCCTTGGATTGGAAGAATCAATATTGTGAAAATGACTATACTACTCAAAGCAATCTACAGATTCAATGCAATCCCTATCAAACTACCAATGGCATTCTTCACAGAATTAGAACAGAAAATTTTACAATTTGTGTGGAAACACAAAAGACCCTGAATGACCAAAGCAATCTTGAGAAAGAAAAACGGAGTTGGAGGAATCAGGCTCCCCAGCTTCAAACTGTACCACAAAGCTAGAGTAATCAAGACAGTATGGTACTGGCACAAAAACAGAAATATAGATCAATAGAACAGGTTAGAATGCCCAGAGATAAACCCATGCACATACGGGCACCTAATTTACAACAAAGGAGGCAAGAACATACAATGGAGAAAAGAGAGCCTCTTCAATAAGTGGTGCTGGGAAAACTGGACAGCTACATGTAAAAGAATGAAATTAGAACACTCCCTAGCACCATACACAAAAATAAACTCCAAATGGATTAAAGATCTAAATGTAAGACCAAACACTATAAAACTCTTAGAGGAAAATATAGGAAAAACCCTCTTTGACATAAACCACAGCAACATCTTTTTTGACCCACCTCCTAGAGTAACAGAAATAAAAACAAAAATAAACAAATGGACTTAATTAAACTTAAAAGCTTTTGCACAGCAAAGGAAACCATAAACAAGAGGAAAAGACAACCCTCAGAATGGGAGAAAATATTTGCAAATGAAACCACAGACAAAGGATTAATATCCAAAATATACAAACAGCTCATAGAGCTCAATATCAAAAAAACAAACAATCCAATTAAAAAATGGGTGGAAGGAAGACCTAAATAGACATTTCACCAAGAAAGACATACAGTTGGCCAAGAGACACGTGAAAAGATACTCAACATAGCTAATTATTAGAGAAATGCAAATCAAAACTACAATGAGTTATCACCTCAAGCAGGTCAGAATGGCCATTATCAAAAAAAAAAATCTGGAAACAATAAATGCTGGAAAGGGTGTGGTGAAAAGGGAACCCTCCTGCACTGCTGGTGGGAATGTAAATTGATACAACCACTATGGAAAACAGTATGGAGGTTCCTTAAAAAACTAAAAATAGAACTACCATATGACCCAGCAATCCCACTACTGGGCATATACCCTGAGAAAACCATAATTCAAAAAGAGACATGTACCACAATGTTCACTGCAGAACTATTTACAATAGCCAGGACATGGAACCAACCTAAATGTCCATCGACAGATGAATGAAAGAAGATGTGGCACATATATACAATGGAATATTACTCAGCGATAAAAAGAAATGAAATTGAGTTATTTGTAGTGAGGTGGATGGCCCTAGAGTCCGTCATACAGACTGAATTAAGTCAGAAAGAGAAAAACAAATACGGTATGCTAACGCATATATATGGAATCCAAAAAAAAAAATTTAAAAAAAGGTACCCATGAACCTAGTTGCAGGGCAGGAATAAAGATGTAGACATAGAGAATGGACTTGAGGACAAGGGGTGGGAGGGGGAAGCTGGGGCGAAGTGAGAGTAGCATCGCATATATACACTACCGAATGTAAAATAGATAGCTAGTGGGAAGCAGCAGCATAGCACAGGGAGATCAGCTCGGTGCTTTATGACCAGCTAGAAGGGTGGGATAGGGAGGGTGGTAGGGAGGCTCAAGAACATGGGGATATGGGGACATATGTATGCATATGGCTGATTCACTTTGTTGTACAACAGAAACTAACACAGTATTGTGAAGCAATTATACACCAATAAAGATCTATTAAAAAAAATTTTTTTTTAAAGAATTTATTGTTACATTTTTTTTCAGATGAGATAATGATATTGTCATAGCCAGCCTCTAAAATGGCTCCTGGTATTCATGCCATTGTGTAATCTCCTCCTAATCTGAATCAGGGCTGGCCCATGTGATCGGTAAAATATGGTAGAAGGGATGGCATATGACTTCCAAGGCTAGGTCATAAAAGGTGTGCAACTTCCACCTCAGAAGTCACACTGCTCTTTCTTTCTTGCAGAAGTCAGATGCCATGTTGTGAGGACTCTCAAGCAGACCTGTGCAAAGGCCCATGTGGAAAAGAACCAACTTGTGACCCACCTTGGGAGTAAATGTATGACCCACCTTGGGAGTAAATCCTCCAGCACTATCAAACTTCTAGATGACCACAGACCCAGCAACCTCCTGAGAGACCTCAAGCATGACCCACCCAACAAAGATGCTCCTGAATTCTTGAGCCACAGAAAGCACAAGAGATAATAATTATCATGTTAAGCCTCTAAGTTTGAGAGTAGTTCATTACATAGCAATCAATAATTAATATTGACATTGTGGTTATTTTTTTTAAAGTAGTCCCTATTGCTGAGAAAGCTGCATGTAAAACAAACACTCAGTATTGCTCAGAGATGGCACACCGTGAAACTGAAGAAAGTACCAACAGAAGGAGATTATGCACAGATATCAGGAGAATGCCCAAGACATGAAAAAGTAACATTCTAAAGCAAATGACAGGCTCAGAGTTACAGAGAATAAACAGGTGTGTCTATTAGCATTCTGAGTCTTATCTGGTGTTATTAGTTCTGTTGGTCCCTCTTAAGGGTAGAATTAATTTTCACTCTATTTGATGTGTAAATAAAAAGGTAAATGGGTAACAAGGATAAACCAAATTTTTAAAATATCTTTTAGAAATACAAACCGAAATGTTTACAGGTGAAATAATTTGATGTGCAAAATTTCAAGATAATCAGGGTAAGGCAAGTTGGTGGGGTCATTAATGAAACAAGGTTGGCTGTAAGTTGATCATTATTAAAGCAGGACAATAGGTATATGAGCCTTCGTTATTCTAATCTCTCCACTTTTATGTGTTTGAAATTTTTCATAATAAAAAGTAAAAAACAAAAAACAAACAAAACAAAACACTGACACAGGTATTGCTAGTCTCCCATTTTACAGATGAGAAAAATTGAGGCTCAGTTTAAGTAACTGCTAAATTTAAGTTCACACAGCTAGTACAGCTGCCATGAGCTGATGCTAAATCTGAAAGAAAAAATTGTTCTTTCCATCGTTCAATTCTGCTTCTCCAATAGTGACAATATCGCAACACTGTAGAGCACTTTAGAGTTGAGATTTTACATTATGCTAGTCATCCGAGTGGTTGGGGCAAGATGCAGCCTAATTTTTCTCATTCCCATTGTACCCAGTATAGTATCTAAGGGCAGAGTTTCTCTAGAAAATGTGAATTTAGTTGTAAGAAACTGAAGATGCAAACGGACCGTGGCCAGACCATATATAAAAATAGAACCCTGGCCCACTACCAGCCCAGGAAACCAGCCCCTTATCTATAGTAACTGGCCCAGGAAGCCAGCCTGATGTAAACCAGACTTATAGGAAGTCAGGCCATTATTCCTAGTAACAATCCAGAAAGCCAAACAATAATCCCTGTAACAATTGGCCCTGAATGGCCAGGACTTGATGAATAACTGACAGCTTCCTTAATTTTTGTCCTGCTTCCATCTAGGAACCAACCAGAGAAAGTCAAGTATGCCCTCTAACCCATCACACAGGATGCCCCACTTCTGGTCGGCCTGCCTACAGCCTCCCCAGGCCAACGGTCTCCAGTCGGGGTGCACCTGAAGCCTTCTTTTTCCCACTATAAAAGTATCCCACTCTTCTGCCTGCCTTTAAGTCTCTGCCAAAAAGCAAGAGGCAGTGGCTAACTCCTTTGCTATAGAAAGCTCAGAATAAATAGGGTTTGTTTGTTCTTATTTGGTTGGTCTTCACTTCTTTCTATTGTTGATTTGATTTTAAAAATTGAGTAAATAAGCCCAGCTACTCAGCATCTACCGTTGTTCCAGTGAATCTGTATGGAGGAGGAAGGAGGAAGGAAACCTCAGTTTTGTCTGGGTGGTCTTTTTACTTTATTCCTTTAAAATGAAAGCCCAACAGCCACCTTTGACAATGTTTAGCTGAAGGGAGCTAGCCGGGAGACTGACTCAGGGAAACTTCAGTGACATTAATCTCTAAACCTGAAACCAGGGTAGATCTTGCGGCTTCCAGCCCAACTCCTCACCAGTGAGTCTTGGTTCATCTTTTTGAGTTCACGCCAAGAGACATTTCGCTGTAAGGGCCTCTTCTGGGCTGGTGGAGCCCCTTAGCTCAAGAGATTCTCATTGACTCTCAAGCCCCCAAAATACAACTTCCTACAAGCCTTCTGTAGGTTTGCTAAGTAGTGACTGTCAGAAAGGAAAAGAGAGAGAAGGAGGGGAGGAGGAGAAAGGGAGAAAAAAAAAAGGTTTTCTGAAACTCAGGAGCTACAGCTTGTCTGATGACACCAAATGACTCAGGACAGACTGCTGTTTTCTTGTGAGGCAAGCAGTCCCTTTAAATCAAGTTTCCTAAAAGGGCACTGGCCAAATGTTGCTATAGCAACTGGGTTAGAGGCCAAGAACCAACCAGCACTTCCCTCAAGTCTCCAACTGGGCAAAGGTGAGTCATGGGCAGAACAGTGTGCCAGGAGCACCCAATGCCCCAGAGAAAACCCAGGGCCTCGTCCTGGAGGGGCATTTTAACTAAACACAAAAATTAATTCGGGGGAAAATGCTGAAATCAAAAGAGCAGATACCATTAAGAAAAAATTGGAGGTGGGGGAGGCTTGTCTTTTGAAAGAAAAAAGATCCCCCAAAATGTTGATGGGGAATTTGTCAGGACAAAAGTCCCCTCCCACGTCCAGGGACCCCCAGGAATGGTGGGCGGGGGTGCGTTGCAGTCCTCTGCCTCTAACATAAGATTGTGAATGGCGCCAGGAAGTGGGTGGGCAACTGGTTTGGCATTAGTAGAAAATGCTATGTGCGAGTTTTTCAACATGGCACATAGTGTTGATTATTCCTGGGCTGACAAGAGAAGACACGAGGACATTTCCCTGAAGTGAAATGTTAACAAGATAAATAGGCTTATCAGGCTCTGGCCTAAGATTAGGGTCAGGATAACCTTTCAAGATTGGCTAAGAATTAATAAGAAAAACATTTTCAGTACAGTTATCCTCTTTGATGTGGTTTAACTGAAATCTCCATCTTGCTGCTCTCATCAAGTTAATATATTTATTGTCTTGGGAGTGAGAGACCACAGCTGCAAGTCTGGATAGCCCAATCAGAGATGCCACCTCGAACTTCCACAGCCACACTCAATGCCCGAACGACTTGACTAGAACGCCATCCCTGTCTGGTGTCCCAATCGGCAACAGCAGTTAAGGCAAAAAACCCAGCAGTCCTTGAGTATACAAATCATAGTTTGTACCCATGATTCTGTTAATTGTACATAAAGTGAACTTAAGAGTTTGGACTTTGTAGAAATTACAAGTCACTCTACATGTCTAGGGATAGGTAGCAAGAATCTTGGGTTCTCCCATAAGGCAGGACTGCCTTGAAATCCTGGCTCTCATACTCGTTAACTGTGTGATCGTGGACAAGTTACTTAACACCTCTGTGCCTCAGTTTTCTCTTCTGCAAAATAGAGATGGTAATAACGGTGGTACCTAAAAGACTGTCAGGACCAAAAGAGAGAACGCATGCAAAATAGTACATAGAAAGCGCTCAACAAATAATAGCTATCTGGTGTCTCTTTCTGCCCCACTCCCGCTATTCCTATTAAATAATAAAATACCAGAGGAGATGATTAAGGCTCAGCTCTAAGAATCATTTCTTCTCTGACACTTGATGAATGGTTCATAAAGTTGACAAATGCTCTGATCAGCCCTGGAAAAAGGAGCAGGGTGTTCTGGGGCCAGGGGTGAGGGTCCTAGAATTTACACAGGCGAACATGCCACATGGCATCAGGTAGAAGCAGGCTGAGTGCCAGGAGCAGCCAGCTGGGTCTTCAAGCCCCAAGTGACCCTGACCCTCAGCAAAGAGCTACACAACAATTAGTTATCATCTTTTATTTACTCAAATACATTTACAGGTGAATCCATCAAGTTAAGTCCCTCTTAAACTCAGTTCACTCCTTGCATTCCATCCATCCTCCAGGTATCTGCTGAGAGCAGGGTTCTCTGCTTAGTTCCATAATGGAGTAGAACCGAGTCACCATTATGTACATGTCCAGCCCAGTTGGGACCCTTTTGTCAGTAAGACAATGAGGCATCCTTCAGATTCCATGACTTCTGTTTGGGAAGGAGGAACACAGGCAGTAGTAACAATAGAACATTGTCCTCAAGTCAGACACCCAGAAACTTGAATTAGAAAAGAAGGACAAGAAAAAAATTGAATTAGAGAAAGAGGGTAGTAGGGAACATAAAATTGGAGACAGCTAGCCAAATGCTTCCCACATCACTGGAAGGAATCAAACACGTGAGAGCCCACGGCCCAGGTGGATAGGCCCTCAAGTGCTTGTCCATGCTGAATCTGAAGGTCAATGGGACGGAGAGTCATCTTTCATGGATAGCTACTCAGAAGTCTGCTCAGTGTTTGAGTCCAAGGAATTAGAGGGCTGGCAGATCACACAGGCTTTGAGGATCAAGAGATAAGTTTCCTTGAACTTCTTTATTTTATAAGCATAGACGATAGGGTTCATCATGGAGTTAGCATGGGACAGCAGAATGCCCAAGTACAGCACAACTTTTGGTACTTCACCATTAAAGTAGGTGATACAATTAATGACGGATAAAGGCAGCCAGGACAAAGCAAACAAGAAAAGAACCAGAAAGAGAGACTTGGCTGTCTTGAACTCCCGTCCGTAAAATGCACCTGTCTCTTTGGAATTAGAAAAGTTCTGATTGAGTTTGTTCCGGATGACACAGAAGATGTCAAGGTAGATGGCACACATGACCACCAGGGGAATGAAAATCCAAGTGAAGAAGCTGAAGTAGACCATGTAGTCCATCCTCATGACGGAATGGAATTGGCAGGAAAGCAAGGTGAGATTTTTGTGGTACTCTGAGTTCAGTTTCATGTTCCAGCCAAACATGGGAGTCACTCCCACCAGGAATGACACCAGCCAGCAAAGGCCCAGAGCCAACCATATTCTTCTTTGAGTGGTGACCCTCTTGTATCTGTTGGAATGGAAGAGAGTCGGTGAGTTCACAGCAGGAATTGCTAATGGGTGGGAGGAGATGGAGCTGGAGGGTATTGGTATTCTATGGTGATTTCAGCTAAACTCTACTGGATATGCAGACAAGATTAGCAGACAATGATTAGAGAAAAATCCAGCAAAGTTCTCTGGGAACTTTTCTAAAGAAGTACAACCTCCAAAGCAGCAGGAGTACGTTGCCTAGAGTCAGGGGCTTGCGTACCCCATTCACAGTTCCATTTCCAGCCCAAGAATTCTTCAGTCCCTGGGAGGTAAGAGTTATCGATCAAAGTCTCCTGGGATCGCCTTACCTGGGGAGAAATAATCTGCTCAAAGCATGTTTGCCTGCTGTGCTCTGCACTGGTATTTTTATTTGTTTGTTTTGTTTTTTGGCTGTTGTGCTGCTGTCCATAAATTAGACTCTGCCTGTCCCACACTTACTCCCTACCTGTGTCTGCCCCTGCTTCTCTATTTGCACCACACTTGGGGTTTGAGTTAGACTCCACTCTCATGGAGTTGCAAAAGTCATGTTGAGGTGCTTCCAGGACCTTAAAAGACTCATCCAATCAAAAGTCACCATTTCTCCTTAAACCATTCTTCCTGACAACATTCTACACAGGCTATAAGAAGGAAGCAGATTTTGTTAAGTACTGGCTATGTACTCAGTAGACTTTCTCTCAATAAAATCTCATGATAAACTGGAGATATTTTTATGACAATCTCCATTTCATTGATGGTAATGGTGAAAATCATAGTAGTTACAGCTACCATTTACTGAGCACAGACTGTGTGCTGGGCATTTTTCTAAGAGCTTTACGTGTATTAACTCATTTGATCTCATGGGGAAGGTGCAATTATCATCCCCATTTTATAGGTGAAAAAAATGAAACAGACAAGTTAAGCAACTTGTAGAAGCTAAAAGTGTTGGAGCTAAAATGGAATGGAGGTGAATCTGAGTCCAGAGCATCTTAACACTATGATGAGGAACTGAGATGCAGAAAGCTAAATAACTTGCCCAAGATCAGGCCTCAGGATCTGGGATTTGAACCCAGGCACGTTTGTATCAAAAGTTGTCTGTAGCTCCCTCACCATGCTCTTTCCCCAAGAGAAGAGAGGAGCAACAAGATACCAATGTAATTCAGGACTCCTGGGGAATTAGATTTCTTCATTTGGCAATCTGTTCTGTTCACATGGTCACCTGAAAAGTTGTTACTACTTTCTGTAGTGGAGAACTTTTGTGGTCCCCTTCTCAACATGGAAGAGGAAGCAAAATTAAAATAACTTTAAAATAGCCTACATTTGCAAAGAAGAGAAACATCAATTTATCTCCTTTTCTCTCTGCTTATCTTATCATCTAGTATGTTTCTATCATTTCTAAAAGTCAAGAGCATTTTTCACTAATTAAAGATGCATCGAGTTTTTATCATCTTTAGCCCCCCGGGGTATTGAGTACTGACTACTCCTGTAGTCAGTGGGGAGGGATTGGAGTGTTCCTCTGTTTCTCGTTCCCAAGTCTCTGCTCATCGTTGTTAAACCCTTCGCATACCAAATGGTGAAAAGAACCTCTTTCAAGCTCAGAGGCCAATTTGGATTTGTTTCCACTCAAAAAGTCTGAGATCTGGAGGTTGTAGCCCCATTTCCCAGGCACCTCTATCACTGCCCCACACCACACCTCTCCAAGCAAGTTACCTGACCGTGAGCTTGACCCGCAGGTATCGGTCCACGGCAATGGCTAGCAAGGACATGATGGAGGCATGGGTGAAGATCAGCAGCAGGCAGGTCATGAGAAGGCAGCTATAAAAGTGGACTGTGACACCCAGGCTGATGACAATGGCCAAAGGCATGACCAGCACCCCGACAGCAATGTCAGCCAGAGCTAGGGAGACAATGAAATAGAAGGTGGTGTTCTGCAGGCTGGGGTTCAGTTTGACCACCCAGATGACCAGCACGTTGCCCACTATGGCACAGAGCCCAATGAGAATCTCCACAGTGATGTAGGTAGCGTTGGCCAAGGACACGGCAGTGCTGTTGACAGGCATCTCGCTTTCCAGGTGGAGCCTCCCAGGTGACATGTGTGCCAACAAGATCCGTGTGGACCAGTCAGCCTTAGCTCTTGCCAGACATCTTGCCAGAGGTCCAGGTGCAGCAGCCACAATCCAGAACTCACAACTCGCCCATTCCTTCTCTTCTCTGTTGGAACCCCCTCTCCCCCTCTGCTTAGAGACAGTCCATCACAGGGCCATCACTTTCAGCCCCAACACAGGCCAGGCCGTACACTCCTGAGCTCCCAGAAGCCTGGAGGACAGTTCTATGTGGGCTGAAAGTGAAAGTGCTGCTGCTCTTGGTTCCCCTGCCCCTGGAGGGCTACTTAAGCTCCATCAAGATAAGCAATGCTCTTCAGTGGTGTTTCAGGAAGTGAAATGGGCCAAGAGGAAGCACAGAGCCAGGACCACTCAGCAAGAAGATGGAAAGAATGGGGGCTGGGTGGGGGCATGTTCGTGGCATGGAGAAGACTCAGCATTCATTTACTCAGGGACTAGATAAGAATGTCACTCTGGGTGGGAGAGGAGCTGGGAGCACTGACTACGTAATATTCTAGCTTTCTGCTAGCTTATCAGAAAGATCGTGCAATAAGGAGGAAAACAGAACACACAGAAGAGAAAGAAATAGACTTTGGTGGCAGGCTCCTAAACTTAGCCAGAATGTACTCTTTCTAAAGAGTACACGCCATAGACTGACTGTGTCCCCCCCAAAACTCATAGGTTGAATTCTGACCCTCAAGTCAAAGTAGTTGGAGGTGGGGGCTTTGGGAGGTTATTAGGTCATGAGGGTGGAGCCCTCATGAATGGGATTAGTGTCCTTATAAGAGAGACCCCACAGAGCTCCCTTGCCCCTTCCACCATCTATGTACCAGGAAGTTGGCTCTCACCAGACACAGGTTCTACTGATGCCTTGAGCTTGGACTTCCCAGCCTCCAGAACTGTGGGAAATAAATCTCTCTTGTTTCTAAGTCACTTAGTCTATGGTATTCAGTTATATCAGCCCAAAGGGACTAAGACTGCGCATAACAGTAAGGACTGAGAATTCAGCCACACGAGTTGACTCTGCTGGGGCATAGCTGGAACCCAGCCTTTGTATCAAAGATCTTTTGCCAAAGAGACAAACTAAGATTCCCTGTTCAGATGAGCAAAACTTCAGCACCTCCCGAAAGCATCACATGTGCTGATCCTCATCTTCCCTTCTCAGCCCACACACCCACCATGCCCTCACACTAGCAACCAACCTGTGTCAAATCTGTTTGAGGGACAACAGGATAACCAGCCATGCGGAAAGGAGGGAAAGGGCAACATGTACACATGATCACACAGCATACCTCCTGCCCTCTGGCCCCAAGCCCCACCCCTGCCCTGCAGGAACAGCCATCTATCTGAAAATCAGACCCTCTCCCTGAAGTTGCTCACCTGGGAACTCCTGGGAATCAGACACTTGAATGCATTTTTTATTTGGAGTCCACCTGGTTCAGGGGTTTCTCAGTGCCGCCCAAAAGGGTTATTTAGAGAGACAGCAAAAGGAACAGTTGGACCTAAACCCACACTGTGGATTGGAGGGTTGATAATACTTACCTCTAAGCACCAATCTGTGTAGAGCCAAAAAATAAAATTTGACGATCACAGGAGTGCTGTTCTGGTGTTTACTAGCAAACACCTCTCACTGGGGCACTGGCGAGATGCCTCAGCATGGGGCCTGCCAGGGTCTTCTTTAGTTGTTCTGCTTCGGCATCATCCGTCGACACCCCTACCCCCGACTCCCCACCCCCACCGCATCCCAAGTCTGTCTGGTGTGCCTTGCTCATCCCTGCTAGACTTGCTCAGGGAGCTGAGCCTACTCCCCAGACATTAAGGGGCAGTCCTCTCCAACCGCATTTCTGTTGCTCCAGCATTTTCCAATGGTAGCCGTGCCCACATCCCTGCACTTTGGGAACATGAAATGTGTCACCAGTCTCCAACGTGACCTCTCATAAATGTCTCTACTGCAGCTGCTCTCTTGATCTCTGCTCGGGAGAAGGAAGACATAGAGAGCGATTTCTAGGAGGCTGCGCGCAACCGAAACAAGTTCTTCTTGCTATAAAGCAGTTGTTGAATCTTGGTAACTCACTGCCAACAACGTATCCCGGCTCCCGACACTCAGCCACCCAGTAGCACCAAAACCTTATGTGAGAGAAAGACCCTTTGGGGTACGGATGAGTCGTGTTGCCTGGCTGTGGTGATGGTATAGCTAAGGAACATTTTTCCTGGAGGGTTTGGTAACCCCGGGTCTGCCTGGGGTGGCCGAGGACAGAGCGAGTGGGCTCACGGCAGAGTGGAGCACAGACAGCTGCTCTGTGTTTGGGAGCTGGGCAGACAGTGGACAGCTCCTGCATTTAAAGAAAAAAGCCTGTGGCCCTTGTGCATCTGTGGGCCAGAAGCCTGGGGGAGGGAGAAGGAGGTGGAGACCAGGGAAAGTCCCTGAACCACAGATCCATCCTACTGGAAGTGAGCTGAGCTGTTAGGGAGGGAAGTGACAGCTGGAGCTGGAAACCCGACTGGTGTGTGTTTTCAGATTCCAGCCTATTTCCCCTCCTTTAAGACCCAGGTGAGTCCTTCCAGAATCAGCCCATCTCATCTGGGTTAGAGAAACCAAGTAGATGGGTTTTGCTCAAGGACCACTCACAAGGTCAGCGTGGTGAGGACAGGATAGCCTGTGAGACCATAACCCACAGGAACAAGGAGAGACAGGGGACGCACTTGGGGCCACCGACCCAGCCACCACTCCCTCCCCCTTCCCCAGGAATTGTTCCCAGAATCCTCTGCACAAACCTGGGGCATTTCTTCTCCATGAATAAAGGAAGCCCTTCCTTTGTATTTTCTGAGTAGGGGGCTGATCTGAGGGGTGAGGAGGAAGACTTTCACAGCCATTTAGCATTTTGGCGTAAGACAGGGCCATGAGTGTCCTTTTCATTCTAGACCGAACACCAAAGGGCAGCCAGGGAAAGAGGACAGAGAAACCAGGAGGAATGGTCCCCTTTCCCCATCCCCCCACCCCAGTCCACAGCCACTCTTAGTCAGGGAACTGCCCTCATCACCTCTAAGCCCCCTAACCCAGCCCCAGGTGCAAGTCCCCCTACAGCCTCCATGTTGCCCCCGCCATCAAGTCCAGACTCCTCGGGCTGGCGTTGGAGACTCTCTGTGATGGGGTCTCCCAGGCCCTGCAGTCTCCTGTTGCCTGGTTCATCAGGAAACCATAAGTGCCACTGGGCCACGTGTCCCAGGGCTCAGAGCGAGCTCTTTCACTTCCTCTCCCCTATGCACATGCTCCTTTCTGACTAGGAAGGCCCTTCTCCTGTGCATCCACCCAGAAAACAAGCACTTTTCCTCCTAGACACTTCTCAAACAGAACCTTGAAGAAAAATTTGCAGACCTCACCCGCCCCTGTCCCATGCTGGATTTATATAATCCCTCCCCTGTTATTCTTTGAGCTCCTGGAAGGCAGGGATCTCCCCGTTTCATTTCTGCATTTCTATCCCCTATCACAATGCCTGGCAGCTACTAGGTGCTCAGGATATTGACAAATGAATGAGTAGGAACCTCAGTGAACCAGGGCACATAAACTTAGCACTGGGTATAGAATACCAATCAGCTAGGACCTGTGAAGCACTTTCCATTATACCAGCTGCTGTGTTGAGCATTTTATACATCTGATCTCCTTTGATTCTCTCTGATGAAATAGATACTGTCATTACTGTTGAGGCTCAGAAAGGTTAAGTAACTTGCCCCCCGGGGTGCAGAGCTAGGAAGTGGCAGAGCTGGCATTCAAACCCAGGTTCCTGGCTTCAGTAAATGCATAAGCAAGTGAACAAGCTTTCACAAGTACGAGGTGTCCCTGGATTTGATGTTGCCGTATTATCAACTGGAGGTTCTAAACCCAAGTCTGGAAAAGAAAGTGGCAACCAAGACTATGGGAACAAAACACAATTATAACCTAGGTCCAGAACCAACTCTGAGTGAGGAAGAGATGGAGGCACCAGAGAGACACTTGTACGAGCGGACCGCAAGAAGGGCTTGGGCCCCAAGGGGAGCTCTGTACCAGAAAGAAAACCTTTTGTTGGACCAAGGTGCCCCCCACACAAAAAATTTAATAATAAAATAAATTATAAGTGAAACGTGGCTCAGCAGATTTTCCCATCTACAAGAAAGCCCATGTCTGTTTAGGTTCTACTGAAAAAACCTGAAAATCTCGAGGAGGGAAGGGTCTGGGAGGAACCATGAACCTGAATCAGAGAAAAAGCAACTGGAGTCCTACGGAAAGGCCTCTCGTGTCCCAAACCCTGGCCTGGAGCCACCGTGGGCTGAGGCAACTGGACTCAGATCAACCGCAAGGCCGCAACCTGGCCCTTGGGCTTCTGCCTAAAAGCCTAGGAGCCCGGCCAGAGATGGTTCATCTGATCCTTTGCAGCTTCTCAGAAAAGCCTGGGAAATCCCAGCACCCAGCCTGCAGTAACAACAAGACGCAGTGTTAGCAGGGGCCCAAGGAAAGGACTCTGCAGCCCCAGAACTGGTGCAGGTGGTTGCTGAGACAGGATGTCAGGCAGGCGGAAGGCGCTAGTTTCTGCCAGGGGGCTGGCTCTCACTGACTCGCCTGCTGCCTGCAGAGCTGCACAAAATCATTTTGCTCACTTCCTCTTGGCCCCATCGCCACTTCCCCAAAGATTTCTATTTTGTAGAACTTGATGCTTGCTAGCCAGCAGTGGAGGCTTAGAAAGAGCAAGGGCTCAGACTCCCTCCAGGACGGTGGTCTGCTCTTACCCCCACTCTGCCAGCTCCCCTTCCTTCTCTGCCTCTCAGTCAAGCCCGAAGGAGGAGGCTGGGCTGATCTGGAGCCACTGTCCCCAGGGGGCTTCCTACTAGGACTTCAGCTGTGACCAAGGAGCCAGGGACTCCCTATAGCCTGAGTTCAGGAGAGACTCACTTCGAGCCAGTGTGATGGGGGAGCAGAGAGGTCAAGGTTCCTTCACTCTGAGCAACAGGAAATCCTGCCCGGCCAAGGGGAACTGTTCCTGGCACCTACGTCCCACCCACCAGACCCTCCACCCACACTGAGTGTGTCAGAAGGCCTCTGGGCTCTAATGGAGAATCCAGAGAAGGGTTCAGCTAACTATATTTGTTCCAGGTTCTAGGCACTTAGGAAGTGAGGAGGTGTTCCAACTACAGGAGTCTTAGCGGGTAAGAGGCTTTTATTCCTGTGTCCCTGTTGGGGCGCTATGTGCAACAGTGACCACCAGGTGACAGCACATTTCCACTGCCACTCAGGGTGCAGGCTGAGCAAGAAAATCCCTGAGAATTTAGCAGCACAGCCTCCGAGCACCACCTAGCCAACCTCCTCAAGATCGCGCAGAAAAGGAAAGAGAGAATGAAGGGGAAGGGAGACACAGAGAGATTGCCATCTGCCTAAATTCAATCCAATCCCAAAGAATATTCCTGGGAAGTACCAAATTCCATCCTCTTGACTCAAGGGGCTGAGAAGCAGCTTCTCCTTTTAAACCCGTGAGTGTTCCAGTAAAAACAATATTTGGTGTCCTTCACGGTGTGCAAAACTCCTCACGCGGTCCACGTCAGTAAATGAACACAACAACCCCGCAAGGCAGGTATCACTCGTCTCATCTCGCAGCAGAAGAAACTGAGGCAGAGAGACAGAGGGGTCTACTCAACGTTGCCCATCTGGTCAGAGGCAGTGTGAGGATGGAGCCATCTCTGGCCTCCTTGACTCGGGGAGGCGGGGGGCGGGAGGGGACAGAAACGACCCGGGGAGGTCCCACCGGGATGTTTCGCTCCCTATGCCTATGTCACCAGGCCCTCCCTCGGTGCCTGCCAATCTCTGACCTGTCCTCTCCCTTCTATGGGCACAGGGCCCACTGGTCCATTCTCCCGGCCCTTGCTGGAGTGCTTCCTGCCTTTTGGCGCACATGATTTCTCAAACCACCTTGGGTCTCTTCGCAATCCAGCCTCCTCTTCATCACAGCCCCAGGATTCTGACCACCCATGCCGGGTGTCTCCACGGTCCCCAGGGTGGCCAACTGTACACCCTGCTCTCAATCCCCACGCCCTTTGTCTAAACACCAGAAGGTGTAGGAATGGACTCCGGATAGAGCAACTGCTGATCCTAAATGTTTCCAGCAGGACCATGCCCCGGGCCCTGCTTTTTACCTTCTACCTAACAAATGTGATGACACTCCTGCAGGAATTGGGTGGGAATGCCCCTGTTTTGATGACATATGTGTCTTCCCCTCCTACTCCACAAGGTCTCTCATATTTATGATCATGAGAGCTGCATGACTGGATGCCAACCAACCTGTGCCAGGCACTCTGCCAGGGGTTGTACACACATCATTCACAAGTCTACAGCAACCCTGCAAGTGAGTACTATTAGATCCATTTCACAGATGAGGAAACTAAGGCATGGTAGCCAGTGAATGACTTGCTCTGGGCAACACAGCCAGTAAATGGCAGAACTGGGCCCAAACCCCAGTCTATCTTTCCTTCAAAGCCCTGGCTCTTCTCAATGAACCCCATGAGGACAGCTACACATCAATTATGCCAAAACCCAAATTGTCATTTGGAAAGAAATCCTTCAGTGTCTTAATTGATAAGACTTGCTTCAGAGGTCAGGCCAGCTACTAGGGGCAGCGTGTTATTGGGCCAATCGTCTGCGTTCCAGCACCTGTCAAAGCTCAGCTCAGCAGGGGGGTATCCTGGGCCTCCAGAGCAGCCAGTCCCCTCCCCCTCCACGCTCTCTGCGTGCAACTCCTGCGGTGGGCCATGTGAGACAATGGCGTCCTGGAACCACATTACTTTAGTTCCCTGCTGAGACGCGTTCCCAGATAACCTCAGCCTCTCTGCGTTTTATTAAAGGTAAATACAGAAAGCTGTCAGAGGAAGTATGTACTGCATTTCATCATGACCAAAGATACTATCTGCTGCTATGTTCCCTATAGAAAGTTTCTCAGGATACATTTCTCTGAGGAGTTTAGTGTTAGAAAAAAAAAAAAAAGTTGCTTTTCTTAATAAACCAACCTGCGTTGTTGAACTGCTTAGTGGTAGAGCTTTGTATAATTTGGTTTTGTGTGGGCAACCAAGAGGCTCTGCACTGGTGTTCTGTCTCAGTAACCACACTCTGCTTAGGTATCCCACGGCATCTATAGGCCCCGCGTCAGCCCTTGGCACCTGTTGTGTCAGGGATTCCATCGTGCCTTGTTCTTTTATTATGAACGGCTCCCATCCTTTTTGGAAGTAGGCAAGCTGTAAATAATGAACACACAGAACTAACATTAGAAGGCCCGTTAGCGTTTATTTTGAAGGCAGGTCTGCCGGTTGATTAACCCAGGTTCTTAAACAAAGATTCTTGTCAGTCCCCCCATGACTTGGAGGTGAGGACTTTTCCCCAGACAAGTGATCCACAATCATATTTTAGATGATCAGTTTGGGCAAAAGAAAAAATATGTTGACACTGGAAATGCCCTCTGGGGTTCAGTGAACCCTTTGAGGAAAGCTTTCAATACAATACTTGAAGCATCAGTACCCAACAGGATCTAGTAAATGCTCCTTTAGGAATGATGCTGTATAGAGCATAATATAATGATTCTCCAGGTGGAACTTATTTTTATTTATGTAACCCCACCCACTTCCACAAAGGATTGAAGTCACTACCAGGCTGAGTCAATAGCTTCCCCCTCTGTACTCCCACGTCATCTCACACATTCCTCTGTTTGAGCGCTTATTACACCACTTTGTAGTTATTTATTTACATGACTGCTCCTCTCACTAGCTAGCAAACCCCAGTAGCTAGTAAACTCCATAAGAAATTATACCTTATTCATCTTTATATCTCCCTCCCTCTCCCCTTCTCCCAAAAGTACCAAGAGCCTGAAATAGTACCTGGCACATAGGAGACATACAATAAATTCTCACTGAATGTGTGATGCATATTCTCAGGTCTCTCTGCTCCTCACCTTGCAAGAATGCTGACCATATGTCTCTACGTCCATTGAGGAGTCAGGAGGGATCTAGGAAGACCTCTTGCTCACCAAAAATAGCTTTTTGCATCTAACTTCAATTGCAAACCAGTACAGATAGAGAGCAACATTTTTCTGGTCAAAGTTTGGGTCTGGCCAAAGGCACCCTCAGGGAGAATGTCTGCTATTTCCATTACAGTTTGTGGTTTCAGCATTTTTATATACAATAGCCTATTTCATTCTCTCATCTCTGTGATTTATCTAAAATGGTGCCCTCTACACACACACACACACACACACACACACACACACACACACACATGCACTCTCCATCATCTCACTTTGTTTATTTCCTATGTTACCCCTTTCACAACCAGAGCTCTTCATCAGAGTTTATTCCTTCCCTCACTTGGCTTGTCACTGCTCTATCTGCAGGACCCAGAACCACCTCTGGTCCTGGCTAGCCCATTTAGTGTGACACATGATGTAATGGGGCTAAGAAGCCCCAGATCACTGGGTTTGGTATGGGGTTTCCAGAATATGAGGATTTGGGGTGGGAGGGAGCAACAGAGGAATCTGATGCCCAGAGTGGCTAGTTCAAAGTCAAACCTGGAGCAAGCAGCCAGGGTTCTTCGCTAGCAGAAAGACTGGGAATCCACATGGCTGGGAATCCATAACGATGCGCTCCCCAGTTCCTGCATTTTCTTAGGGTTGATTCTCTCAGTCTCTTGCTGGAGGGGCTCTATCCATGTTCTGCTCTGCTGGCTCCTTTGTCATTCTGGTCCCCCTCTCTCTGAATCCCCAGTCAAACCACCTAGGACCCTCCAACCAAGTCTGTGGTTGATTTTTTCTTCTTTCATGGCTGCACTTGATCCTTGACCAGTCTGCCTGTCAACCCATGCTGATGGGTGCAGTGGTGGGTGCTAATGAGTTACACCTGGAGCACCCCAGATGTGCCTAATGGATGTTCAGCTACAGTGAGATGCTTGACAGCACGCACATCCGTGCCTCTTCATCCAGGTGCCAGGCCCGTCCCACTCCGCCCTCACTGACATGCTCCAGGGGAGAGATCGCTGTCAGGCCCAGTCCTGTGCTGCAAAACACGCTCATCTGTCTTTTTTAAACTCTGTTTCTAAATGGACGATGATGGACAAATTGTTCATTCTGTGTCTTCATTTCCCCCTTGATAAATGACAAAGGTACCTGACCGAGGGCTGAGGGAAGCAACGTGGGCCCGGCAGCTGGTCCACGGTCTTGCTCACCTCCCCCTCTACCAGTGTGTGAGCACTACAGGGGAGGGTCCTTTGTTGCACGGTCAGGGCCCCTCCAGCGCCCGGCCACTGCTCCACCTGAGAGGTGCTTAATAAATATTGAATTAAAGGAAAATCATTTCATACCTACCAGCCTCCCCAAACCATGAGATAAAGGCTTTTTGGGAATCCAAGAGGAAGGACTCCCCAGATGCTGGTCTCTTCAACACTGACTCTCCCAGTTTCTCAGTGGAGCGGCTCTACTCCTGTCCAAATCCCCCAGCAGTGCTCCTGGCTTCTGAAACAGGAAGTGTCCAAAGGAGATTTGGAGGAGGCAGTCCCATCTTCCTCTCCCTTCTCCACAGTTGCCAGGGTAACTTGCTTACCCCGTTCTGAGTGGTTTGTCAGCATTGGAGATGGCGCCCACCTACCCAGGGAAGCAGAAGCAGGCGACCTCGGTGGGCTCCCAGCAGTCCCACCCGTGACTCCTCTGTGAGCCTGGGGAGAGGCAGCTCAGATCTAAGATGCTCAGTTCCAGACATGCTGCCTGCCAGGTCACTGGCCCCTAAGAGCCACTCTGGCCCCCGACGTGCCACAGGTGACACTCTCCCAGCACCAGTCTCAAGAGCAAGATTATCCCAAGCAATAATCCTAGTTTCCATTTCTCATGTGTCATTCATTCTGGAGGGCCTGGCACATCACTCGACACTATTCACCACCGGGAAGGGCCCCCTCCTGTGCAGGGTGTAAGGGTTGCTGAATATTACAGCCGACTCCTGCCAAAACAGCTGCATGGCAAACCTGGGGGCACATGAGGCCCACAGTTTAACTTGAATTACATCTATTTGTATTTGCTCTCAACCCGTAACACCAAACATCATCCAATCTTTCATTAACCATGGAATCTTTCCTGATTTCAAGGCAACAAAGAAATAAGTTTGTTTTAGGTCAAGGGTTTAGGCTCAGAGCCGGGCTGTGGAGCCAGCTCCAATCAATCCCGGCTTCCAAAATAGCATCTCAATCTGTCCTTGTCCCTCCAAGATAAGTCAGTCAACTGGCCTGCTCTGGCCATTCCCAGTGGAAGGCTAGACCTCGCTTTAATGACCATGACTTCAGCTGGGGCAACAGAACTCTAGGTCACTGCAAGACAGTCCAGCCCACGGCTCTTTGTCCCCCACCCCCGTGCCCCGCCCAGTGCCCATGACTAGAGCTTTTTATGTGATTCTGGAGTTGGCACACTCTCCCTTTCCTGCCAATAATGCTGGCTGTTGTTTCTGAGCAAATGGAACAAATGACCAACGTGAACTCCACGCAATCTACGGACTGGGAACATCTGCAGAGAGGCAAGGGCAGCTGCTACCTAGGGTGGGACTGGGGGAGATGGAGGAGGGGTTTGCGAAGGAAGATGCAAGAACCTCAGGGAAGAGGGCAAAGGGCGAAGCCTCAGCAGAGAACCACAAAGAGGCACAGGGGCCTTGGTGTAATGGCCCAAGACTGCTGCAGGCCTCACCACTCCTCCCCGATTTCGCTTCCAAAGATGAACTCGGCTGCGTCTTGACCAAATGAACGGGGTATATGCATAGGCTTTTATAAATGCCATTTTTAATGTTAAATTCTGTGTTAAAGCTGAAATGGATCTGAGAAAACAATAGGTCAAACTCCTGATTTCACAGGTGATAAGAAAGGTTCAAAGACAGAATAGATGTGTAAGTTAGAGGCCAAGTCTAAACTAGTACCCAGCAGCACCACTGCCCCCCTGCAAGTGTGTGTGCAGTGTGGACACACACACACACACACACACACACACACACACACACACACACACACACACACCATACCACCATACCACACCGCCTCCAAGTCAGGTGGATGAGGAAGGAAAAGAAAAAATAGCAAGTAGAGATTGCCTACTATGTGTCAGGAGCCACAGTAATACAGCGACAGCCACTAACCCTTCTGTGGGCACCCTCTGGGCCTGGCACAATGCTTAGTGCTCTGTCACACGCTCTCCCTTGATCCCTGTCATGGCTCTATCACAGAACACATCCTTTTCATCACATCTGCTCTTTGAAGTAGGGAAGTTGCGTTTAGAAAGGTTATGTAAGTCAACAAGGTAGCACTGTTTGTAGACAGTAGAGCCAACATCCACCTGGGTCAGTCACCTGCCCAACCCCTGTGCCACATGCCCGGGGCTGCTCGTTCAGTCCCGTTGCAACCCTGAGAGGTGGGTTTTGCCAGTCTCTGCAGATGAGAAACGGAGGTGAGCAGCTCGAATCCGGAATTCAACAGTAAGACAGCCTCAGGGTCTGCTTTTCCCCTAAAGTGGGAACCTCTAGAGGGAAGGGCTAGTTCTTGACCCCAGACTCTAACCTGGAAAGGCCTTTCTACGCATCGCACGGACTGGCTACAGGCACAGCTGGTGGGACATACACTGGGTCACAGGGGCTGCCCAGCCAGGACTCCCACCGAGTAAGCCTGAGCCTCATTCCCTGGGTCTGGAAGAGGAAACACCAGTTTCCTAAACTGCCCCCTGCAGGTCCACAGCCCTGCTTATTTGATGAAGGAAACACCAGCGGAGAGGAGTTTTCAGGCCCTGGATGTTGGGCGAGGAAGGGGCTGTGTGGTTCCTCATGGGAGCGGGTGACGCTGTCAGTCTCCCCCGCAGCAGATGACAAGGAAGGAGGTCCCTGCGAGGAACTAAAGGTGCCCTGCGCTGAGGCGATGGGCCGGGTCCTCACAGGCAGCTGAGCCCAACCGTAGGTCTGAGAACTGGAGGGAAGCAGGGACGAGGAGGTGGAGCTCTCGGGGGGGCCTTGGTGGGGAGCGGTATTGGTTCCCAGGCACCCCCAGGGCGTTACTGCGCCGTCAGCTCAGCTCGGCTGCTCTAACGCGGGGGTGGAGGATGTGGAACTCTGGGGCTGATTCATCATCCGCCACACAATTTGAGGACGCTGGTGGTACACCCGGCCGGACGTCCTCCTCTGGGAGTCTGCGAGCAAGGGACGCGAGAGGGGGTGTTCCCCGCAGACCGCAGACCTGAGCCGCTCTCGTCAGAACAGCCCGGCCGAGAGAGGGGCGCCCCCATTAGGATCAGGTCCAGCCGTGATGCCCATGCTCTGCGGCGGGCGTGGGTACCCACCCACGTACACGCCCCAAGAGTCCCGGAACTGCGGCTTCCGCAATTCCCCCGAGGTGGCTGATCTGGGGTCTGGGTCTCCCTCCCCAGCTCCCATCAGAGGAGCCTGAGGCTGGGATTCCTCTGACAGTCCTGTTGTAAGGCGAGCCGGGCTTGGGCTCTGCCTGCCAGGACAGCGCCCTTGGCACGCGCCTTGGCACACAGCCCGCCCTCACCTTCCACGATCCTGCACTCATCACCTGGGCTCGAGCTGGCCTAAGCAGGAAGGTGCTCTCAGGGCCTCGGCGAGAGGAGAGCAAGAACCAGGGCCAAGAGGAAGTCACAAAGATCAGCTGAGAAACAACCCTCCTTGCCATGTCAGTCGTGAACATGGAGCCAAGTTCTGACAGCGGTGGCTCAGGGCAGTGTCAGACAGGCCCAAAGCAAATCAGCAGACGCCCATCTGGGAGCACACCCTGTGTCCTTATCAGCCTAAGCAAGCCCCCGCCAAAACCCTGTCTCCTCAGAAACTTCCGCCCAGCCAGCAGCTGTTTCCTCTCCTATATTTAAACAGCCAGGCTAGTGAACTTGAGAGAACATTGCTGCGGGGGGAGGAACACAGCCTCCCATGGAACCCACGGGCATAGGATGACCCTGAGGCCTAGTGGCCTGTGCTTGGCGTCTCCCCAGCTTCTGCTGGGTGAGTGCGGCCCAGAGTTCCCAACAAGGCCTCAAGCAGCATGGTCTGTGCAGTGAAGCAGGGGGCCTGGAGGTCTGCCCAGACGGTTTTCTGGGTGCAAGCAGCTTGTGATGCCTTCCAATAGCGATGGGGTGAAGGGGACCCGCAGGAGAGCCAGAGATCCATGAAACACCTATTTCACAGCCCCAGCCCTGAGCACCGGTGGGTGCCACTCTTTAACACCATTACTCCTGGGGTGCATTCAGCCCTCTTGGCTATTTTTAGGTGGCATTTCCACCCTTATCTAAACAGAGCTGTTTGTTTAGAGGAAAGCCACCGTTTTACCAGAGGTGTTTTCCTGGTTCTGCCGGCTCCCTAGTCCCAGGCTATTGTGGTCTCATCCCACTAGACACACACACACACACACACACACACACACACACACACACCCCGCACTAGCTTCATGAAACATTTAGTGAAAGGAGGGGCATTTCAGGAATCCTCTAGGAAATATCCCCTTGTGGCAGAAAGTACCAACAGGGAGTAACCTAACGGCCCACATCCCTTCTCTCAGGCTGCCAAGCCTCGGCCATTACCAAGAAATGTTCTCCATGAGCAGCTTTACGCTGCTCTGCAAGGCAAGGAGGCTTTCCTGGACTTAGTAGTTGTCACTGGACAAGAGCAAGGACTGCTCCTGTCACTTGTGTCCTGCTCCCCTTTTGCCTCATCCCCATATACCGCAAGCCCCTTGTCCCAGCCGGTACTAGAGGCAGGGGCTTGGCTTTACATTTTTCCTCCCTTCCTTAAACACAGAACACACCAACCAGCTGAATATTTTATATCCTGGAATCTACCCTGAGGTGGGCATTTCTGAATTTCAGCCCACAAAAGCACAGGCTAGAGTCCTACCTGGATTCAGATCCCTAGCTCTACCCCTTAGGACTGTGTGAGTCAGGGCAAGTTACTTTGTTTGGAGCCTCTTTCTATATCTGTAAAATAAGCCTGAAATAGGTTAATGAAAGCCATTTCAAAGAAATGTCAAGGGAATTTAATGAGATGATATTTATAAACACCTGGCAACTTGCCCAGCAACACATACTGGGTCCTTAGTGGGCTGATGACCTTTCTATTGCTGTGTGAATTATCCATTTCTGTCTGGTTTGTGTTCCTCTTCATAGTTCATATAAAAAAAAGTTCAGAGCTTCTGATTAAAATCAGTGCCCCTCTCAGCACTGGCTCCATAACTACTCCCCATTGTAATAGTAGAGAGTATGAGTTGAGCAGCTGCTAAGCTATGCAGACCCATCCTTTGTGTGTCTTAATACGTCTCTGTGAGGCACGTATCGTTGTTGTCCCCATTTTACAGATAAGTAGACTGAGGTTAAATGACTTGAGCAAGAATACACATGTAGTAAGTGGTAAAGCCAGGATGTGGATCCAAGCAGGCTGGCTTCAGAGCCCCCACTTGGAACCTCTTTGCTACACCTGCATTAACTGTTGAGTGGACTGCAGGTAGCACGGTTGGGGACTTTTCCAGAACCTAAGGCACACTTGCACAGTCCTTGCTTCCCCAGAATCTGGTTTTCAGTTAGCCACACTGAACTGATCGTTTGGTAATGCTAGTACCACCGATTCAGCACCTGTTTTATGCCAGACACTTGTATACATTATCTCTCAACAAGGATTTCCCAACCTCAGCTCTATCGACATAATTCTTTAGTGTGAGGAGCTGTCTGTGCATTGTAGGATGTTTAGCAGCATCCATGGCCTCTACCCACCAAATGCCAATAGCATCCCCTCACCCCCAAGTCGTGAGTCGTGATGATCAAAAATGTCTCTAGATGTTATGAAATGGTCCCTGGGCGGGGGATGCTAAATCACTCCCAGTTGAGAGCTACTGCTCTAAATGGGAAGTCTGAAGTTCAGAGAGGTTAAGCAATTTTCCCAAGGCCACAAGGCTGGCAGGCAGCAGAGACAGAATCTGAATCAAGGTGTGCCTGACACCAAAACCAGGTATTTGTCACTCTGTCATGCTCTCTCCTAGTTCTAAATAAGGAAGGTGTGAACTCGATACTGAAATCTATTTGCCCAGAGGCAATAGCATCAATAAACTGATTCCCCACCCCGGAGAGTGTTCAGATTCTGAACTTACAACCTCTGGCTACTGCTTATCTGAGCAGACTCTAGATCTGGACTTTGGGAGCTAAATCAACTGAGGTCTAGGCTACTCTGCCAAACCTGGAAATTTAAGCTCTTCTTTACAATCCTGTCCCTCCTATGTGTGCCATGAGCTTAGTTTGGACATCTACTGCCCTGGTTCTTCTGGAACCATGGAAAGGCTGTGGTCTTGGGAAATAATAGCAACTCTTCCAGTAGCTTGTCCACAGCCACTTTCTAGAAACATGCTGAGGCCAGAATCACAACCCAAACTTCTGCCTGAGTTCCATCTTCTTTTGATTCTGAGTTCATTGATTAAAAGCTTCATGGACATATTGTCATACTGAGTGAAGTAAGTCAGACAGAGAAAGACAACTGTCATATGATATCGCTTATATGTGGAATCTAAAAAATATGGTACAAATGAACTTATTTACAAAACAGAAATAGAGTCACAGATGTAGAAAAAAACCTTATGGCTACCTGGCAGGAAAGTGTGGGGGATAAATTGGGAGAATGGGATTGACATATACACACCACTATATATAAAATAGATAACTAATAAGGACCTACTGTATAGCACAGGGAACTCTACTCAATACTCTGTAGTGACCTATATGGGAAAAGAAAAAAGAGAGGATATATGTACA
>NW_021146417.1:0-5235 GCF_002837175.3 Physeter macrocephalus
AGCTGAGATACCAAGCCTATAAACTTAAAGTACAATAATGTGTTGTGAAAGGGGCTTTCAATCCAAGCTCAGTGGCCCTCCTTTAAGAGCTGATAACAATGTGCACAGCTGCCGTGTGGCTTCCGGGCGCTCCCAGCCGCTTTATCCGCCCTAGAGTCCGTCCTGTCCTCTCACAACCCTCTAGAGCCCTGTTGGGCGCATCCGCGGGCCTCTCCTGGGGCCGGGCTGTCTCACTCATCAGGGAGGTCCCGGAACCCAGCGCTGCTTGTGGGCGTGGGCAGGAGAGCGGGTAAGGTTTGCTGACTGCAGAATCGAACAAGGGGTGGGGGCTGGGGGAAAGACATCCGTGCCCCCATTTCGCAGATGGGGAGACTTAAGCTCATGGCGTTGAAGGGATGTGCCCAGGCCCTGTGGCTGTCATGTCCTTTGAAGTCCAGAATCTGTGGCTCAAGCGTCAATGAACGGGTGGCAGCCAGAGGCATGAAGGGATGGCGAGTGGCACGAAGGGGGGGGGCTTTCCAAAACGCAGCCACCGCCAGGGCCTTGCATGAAGGAGGGGCTCATGTCACTGCTCTCCAAAGACGCCCCGGCCAGCTCAATCCACCTGCTTCCCTGCAGGGGTGGGTGACAGGAGGGCGGGGGCTGGTGGGAGGACTAGAGCAGCCCCGATTTCCCACCCCCACCCCCGTCCCCAGCCCCGCCCGGTCCGGGCTCGAGTCGCGCCTCCCTCTTCGAGGAAGCCGGAGCTCCGCATTGCAGGGGTCCCTGCGGGCCCCGGGTCGCCGCGCCCCCGCCGGCTCTTCCTTTGTCCCGGCGCGTCTGCGGCAGCAGCAGAGCTTGCCTGCAGGCAGGGCGGCCGCGCGCTGCCCGGTGCACCAGCACCATCTAGGGGCGATCGGGGTCGCACGGGTGGCGCCCGGAAAGGGGGAAGAGCGCTCCGCCGGCGGCCGTGGGTCACCGCGCGCCTCGGGCAAGTCGCTGCTCCAGCGAGGCCTCCGTTCCCCTAATTGGGGTAGAGGTGATAATCAGGCCCACCCCTTTGGGCGCGCCTAAAGGTGTGAGGCCATTTCACTCCCCTGGTCGCGTTTGATTATCCCACCAGCCACTGTCAGGCAAGGAGGGAAGCTGAGGCTCTGAGAGGTTGAGTAACCCCAAAGGGCACAGCAGGTCGGAGCCGAACCAAGGATCAAAGCCGGGCTCATTGAGCCCCAGATGTGCGCACTGACCTCCTCTACGGCACTGCAGGGCGCAGGGGCCGTTACCCTGATATCTACGGCTATGGGAAAGCTTCTCTTGCTCGTTCCTTTTCTTCTGCCAGCTACTTCCTGTGTGATCTTGGCCAAGGCACATGACCTCTCTGGCCTGTGTGGTAACCTTCTCCCCAAAGCTTCCTGGAGCCCATCCTGTCTTCCTGAGGCCACAGCCCACCATGCCTGGCTCCTCTGACATCCCTGTATACCTTATTCTCAGAGGTGCCCTGACTATAGCCTGTGGCTGACAAAAGCAGGTGCAGGACTTATGAAGAGGATTTGGACGCCTCTCCTGCAAGGGCAGGTTTGTTCTGATGTGCAGTGTAGCCCAGGCCTCCCTGGGAACTACCGGGCCCTGTCATTTGTACAGGCTCCCCAGCTCCCGTCAGCTCTGAACAATCCCTGTCACTTCAGGGGACCAGAGAGTGTATCACTTACAACTCAAGAGCCTGACATGTACCTCGCAGTGATGTGTCCTTTCTCAGAGCCGTGGCCTGGGTGTGAGGCTTGTTCTCCAGCCACTGGGACCTCTGGAAGTCCTGGACTGTCCATTTTCTGCCCTGCCTTCCCCACTCCTACCCCAGCACAATGCTGACAATGAGAGAGGAGTTTTCTAGAAGCCCCATTGAAGTGACAGCACTTTACCCCTTCCTGCCACCTATAGTCCCTCCAGGGCCTTCTTGCCGCAGATGCTGGCTGAGGATCTGCTATGTGCCAGGCACTCTGCCAGGCCCAGCTGACACACTGGCAGAGCCCCCCGACACATCTGTCCAGGCAGGTTCATTAACCCCATTACACATGTGACTGGTAGGAACCATTTCATCAGTTTAGGAGTGGATACAGTCACATATTTCTCATTTTTCCAGTTAATCTCCCAAGTCCGTTTGCCCAATTTAGTGGGAAGGTCTCTATTTCCCTCTCAAGGCCAATGCCTAACCCATCTCCAGTTGTCCACCAGCGTATCAAGGACCTTTAGGTCTTAGTCAGGCCGGGGGATCGTTCCTGCTTCCACATGTCAGTAAGAGAGAGTTGGAGTTGAGTCCATACCACAGTGGACCTCAGCAGAAAACTGGTCCTTGACAGACTGATGAGTTGCTGTGTACTGTTTCTACGGTGCCCTCTTCCCCTCTGCATCCTGCCCCAGCCCAGTGCTCGCAAGGTTACACCCTTTACGGTTTCTACTCACACTCTCAGTCATTGTGATGAAATGCCACTTTCTGGGCCACCAAAGCCGGGTCTGTAGGGGCTACCGTCCATCCTCAGCCACATGCAGTGCAAGGTCCCGCCTTTTCCTCGCAAGGCACCTAGCTTGAGTCTGGTCCCTCTGGACCCCTCTACCCTCTTGACAGTGGATAGAGGTGGGTGTGACCTCATTCTTCCAGAGATGATCCAATCACAGGAAATCTCCAAAGAAGGGTTAAGAGCCCAGACTTTTTCTCTCTAGAAAGTTCCTCGGTCCTCGTGAAAATTTGCGCACTGCTTTCCCATTGATTCACTTTACTAACCAAAGTTTTTGAAACGCCGGCTTTGTTAAACAAGGCCAGAAAAAGTCCCATAACTCCCTTCTCCTCCCAGAGCAGTGGATGACAACTTATTTTTTTTACCTAACCAAAGGCAGCTGCTTCACTGACTGAGCAGAGAAGATCTGCCAGGCCATCTAAATGAGATCACCTGCCATTCCTCTCACCACCATAAACAAACAAACGTACAAATAATGAGCTCAGCTTCTCCAGACACCCTGCCACGGGACACGGGGAAGCTGCAAGGCCACCAGGCTGAATATTTTGCACGAGGTCACATAGCTAGTGGGAGAGCTTGCATTCAAATCCATGTCTGCCTGTCCCTAAAACCTGGATTTCTTCCATTATTATTCTTTCTGGTGAGGGTATTTAGCCATCTCACAGGTGACTCACACTTACAGCCTATCGGATATCTGGCATTTTTATTGCTAATGCTATTTAAAGGACAGATCCCTGTCCTACCCCATTTCTCCCAAACTCTAGTAAAAGTACATTGGAACCAATGGGGCTTCTTTTTTCTCTCTGATCCCCAAGCGAAGTCTGTGGTCTCTGACTGACATCACATCACACTGGCAGATCAGATAGACCAAAATGGTGCCCTTAGTCAGACCTGCGCCAGCACCATAGGGTAGCCCAGTGAATCTGATGTGACCCTGGACCTTCCGCCTCTGTGCACTGACAGGTCCAGTGGGGGAACTTGTCCAATCTCTTCTTTGGAGGATGTCCATATCACTGTGGGGCGAATGGGCAAAATGTGCTGGGTCTTGCCAAGAAGCCAAGACCCAGCAGAGACTAAGGGTCATAAACTATCAGAGCTAAATGAGTCCCCACCAGGCGCTTGGGTCGCTCAATCCACTCTACAGTTTAAAAGACTGGGGCCTGCGGAGGGGAGGTGATTTCCTGTGGCCACACACAGGTGTTGATGGAGCTAGGATTAGAACAAAGAGATGACACATGTATCATAGAGCTTCTTTGATTCAGCATCACTCTCTCCAGGTATTGTCTTTTAAAGATATTATCACTGAAAAGTACACAGGGTACAAATTAATTTTACTAACTTGTGAATAAAGTGCTGGGCCCCAGGTAGGTGAAATGTCTTGCTCAGGGTCACTTGGCTGGTAGTGGAGGCAGAAATGGGTTTCAGATCTTGTAACAGGGAGGTGTTCATTCCTGTGGCTTCTCCTGGCCAGGAGTGAAGCACTAAGAAGGTTGTTAACCTTGCAGGTGAGGCTGCTTTCCAGCTCTTTCTTTGTGGAGGGAAAAGAGTGATATTTTGGTACCATTTCAAAGGACACAAGACTTCTGGGAACTGGCTCAGCAAGAACCCAACTTTCCCCACTGCCCTTACCCACTTGCCTTTGACTATAGATTGCGGCAAGGGGGAAAGGACTCGGGGTTGGTGTCATAAAGACTGAAATGAAAATCCCGACTCTACTTCTTACCACTCGAGTGATCTTAGCCACCATTCTTCGAACCAGAGTGTCATTTCCGGTTCCCAGACTCTAACAAATGTCTTTGTTTCTTGACCTTTGCTGCTTGATGCTAGTTGCATTGTTCACGTCTGTGTGCTGAAATTTCAGTATCTGTATCTAGGCCTGGGGTTTGTTCTGAACCCCCAAGGGGCCTTCCTCTGGAAGCTTTGGTGTAAAGCTTTGGGCCCAGCAGGCACAGAACCCCAGTTGGCATTGTTCTGTCTGAGTTTCACTGAACATAGGAGTCTCTTAGTCCTGGTTGCCAATGAGTGGACCAGGCCTTTGTTAATTTCCAGATCAAAAGAGGCATATTAGCTGTTCCCTGTAAGACAACCCTTTTGGTCCAAACTTAAGATGGTTGCTCAGCAATAAAAGCTACCACCTTGTCCGTGACTGCCGTTGCTGCCATTGACCTTTGGGGCCTTCTAGACTCTGACCTACCTGCAGACTATACCCAGGTGGGGTTGAGGGCAACCACAGGTTGCTCACTCAGTGCTAGGTCACCCCCCGCAAACATCTTTTTTAAAATTTGTTTTGCAGACCTTCATCAGTACAAGGGTTGAGCTTATGCATTAGCCAGACAATACAGAGATTTAAGGCAAATTAGAAGGAAGAACTATACTTTAGCTTTGCAGAAAGTAGAGTGAGCCAAAGAAGTTAATGAGAAGTAGTGATTATTCATAAATGAACTGTATTGTACACAATCTTTTTAACCTTGCGCTTTAAAGTATCTTCAAACATGAGGCTTTCAAAATGTTATATGCAGCTAACTAAAAATATTCCACTTTTTTTTAAAGAAAAGACAAGTGTAAATTCTTTTTTTTTTAACATCTTTATTGGAGTATAATTGCTCTACAATGGTGTGTTAGTTTCTACTTTATAACAAAGTGAATCAGCTCTATGTATACATATATCCCCATATCTCCTCCCTCTTGCGTCTCCCTCCCTGCCTCCCTATCCCACCCCTCTAGGTGGTCACAAAGCACCGAGCTG
>NW_021146417.1:5283-25000 GCF_002837175.3 Physeter macrocephalus
AGCACCGAGCTGTTCTCCCTGTGCTATGCGGCTGCTTCCCACTAGCTATCTATTTTACATCTGGTAGTGTATATATGTCCTTGCCACTCTCTCACTTCGTCCCAGCTTACCCTTCCCCCTCCCCGTGTCCTCAAGTCCATTCTCTACGTCTGTCTGCGTCTTTATTGCTGTCCTGCCCCTAGGTTCTTCAGAACCTTTTTTTTTTTTTAGATTCCATATATATGTGTTAACATACGGTATTTGTGTTTCTCTTTCTGACTTACTTCTTGTTCTGATCTAAATCTCAAATTAAAGCACGAACCTTGTAGTTTATAAGACATATCAGGCAATTAAGGTTCACGGTTGCTTCTTCATATTGAGCCTGCAAAGATAAGCACCTAAGTTAATTACAGAAATGTCACTAGTTTGTTTATTAAACATCTTCAAATATGATTTTTTTAAGGGGGATGAAAGGCAGATTCAACCGTATATGAAATACACTAGGCAGGGCCTGTCCCAGGCTGGGTATCAGGAATCAGAGGAGAATAACTGACAATTCATTTATAGAGTCTATATTCATGTTTCCTTGGGGAAGGGTCATCCTTCCTTAATTCCGGTAAAAAGTGTGATGTCTTGATCCTAGGTTGTCAGTATGAGAAAGTCTTGGCTGAGCCCTGGTCCCTCTTGGGTCAGGCAGGATGTGTGAGCCACGGATGGACATGTCCCCATCATCTTAGTCCCTCTCTTGATTGTCCAGAAGTGAGTTTAATGAAGACAGAATGTCTCCTGTAAACACATCATTATCCCTGATCAAGGAAGTGTAAACAGAACCTGGCCTGGGAAGCAGGCGCTTTGTCTCTCCCTACCACAGACATGAAAATGCATGGGCTCCAGGGATTTGCCAGAGTCTGGAGTCAGTAAGGAAACTTCCTGGAGCATAGGGAGAGGACCCAGAGACCAGACATGCCGAGAGCTCCGACAGTATCTTCAACAACAGATCTTATTCCAAAAGTTGGAAAGATGGAATTAAAGCATGAATAGGTGAGCCTTATCAAAAAAAATTCAAATAATCTTAAATGCTTAAAATGATGATATAGAAGGAATGGAAATATATCACAGGAACATTTGCTATAAGAATACTTTGAATGATAGGAACTAGAGTGGGATTCCATTTACCTGATCTTACTAAAATCAACATTTATCTCTCAATGTCCTCAAAAAAATCATTAGAACTTCTTGATTCTTCATTTATAATATGTAATCCATCTACTTTGTATTTATAATATATACTCTATAAACTTTGGTTAATTTCCTTTTTTTTTTTTTTTTGATGAAGGTAAAGCTGCTTCGACAACTATAAAGTGCCAGGTAAATATAAGGGGTTATATTTATACAATGTCTAGCACATCAGCCCTTAATAGGTGGTTGCTCTTATAATTGTTATTATAATTATCATGATCTCCATCATTCGCACCATTTAATTACCTCTGTGTAAAGTGAAGGGTGTAAGTATGTTTTAATTAATAATGTAATAATGGATACCTCTTATTGATTGTAAACTATGTGCCAAGTCCTACACTAGGTGCTTTGCATACAAATGAACATTTTAGTTATTGCAGAGACCCGGAGACAACAATTAGCATCATTTTACTGAGGCCTGGGGAAGTCAGGCATCTTGTAGACAGTCCAACAGGGTCTATCTGGAGGAGCACTGGTTCAAAGCCAGATCTGTCTGACTCCACACACCTTGCTTTTCTTGCCGCCTCGTGCTCCCTGTTTTGAAGAGATGGACAACGCATTTTAGAATTATTTCAGGTTGGTTTTTCTCCCCCTCTAAATATATGTCAACTGTAAAACCACCTGAGATATAGGCTGATCCTCCTTTCTGAAAAACAATGCAAGCCTAGAGAAGTCCCTTGGAAGGTGAAGCTCACTCTCCCCGTTTCATCAACCTCATCCTGATTGCTGCTATTCTCATGGGCACGGACTCCAGCTTTGTTCCATTAGCGCCTCCTACGCACCATCCCTGCTATTTGTGAGCATTTTACATTGTAAACCTGCCTTCCCACCCTAGATCAGTCCACCGATTGCCTGAAAGCGGTCCTGTGGCTCTAGTATCTCCCTGCGGTCATAATTAGCCAGGACCACAGGTGGGATAGAGCAGAGATGCTTTCTGTGTCCCGCACTTTCTCCCCAAACCCACGGAGTGGCTGCATATCAGTTACGCTGAGCAAAGTGCTCTTTAGATACACTTGATCGCCTCCAGTAACAAGAAGCTCACTACCTTCCAAGGAAGCCCATCCAATTATTGAAAAGCTCTGGTGATTTGGAGATTGGATATAGGCATTTCTTCTTCTTTTTAAATTGATATATAATGGACATACAACATTGTGTTAGTTTTAGGTGTGCAAAATAATGATTCGCCACAGGACACAGGCATTTGTATAAAAAAATAAAGGAACACAAATTGGTACACACTTTCTAGGTACAATTTATCAATAGGTATCAAGAGCTTTAAAATTGTTCTTTCTTTTCAATCTGCTGATTCTAATTCAATCAGCTAATTTTCTTCCTCGAAATTCACGTTACCAAAAGAAACCAAGATGGTGGAAGAACTGTTGTAGTTTTAGATGTCAGCATTACATTATTTATAATAGTTTAATGAATACACGCAATAATTAAGGATCTCAGTGATCTTAACTCTTACTCAGACAGCATGGCGTGGAGATCCTGAAAGATGACTTACGAGAGGAATGGTTCATCACCATAATTCCTCACTAGAATGTTCCAGACCAATTAAATGAGAAACTTCAGGAATAAATCCAGACATTAGGCTTTTTTTTCTTAAGTTGCCTTAGTGATTCTCACTGTGTAGCCAAGGTTAAGAGCCATTCTTCTAGGAGTTATATAGTCATCAAAATGGCTTGTTAAAGTCGCTAAAGCTCCTACTCTTCAGAAAGGGAAGCAGGTGAGAAAGCAGGCCACCCGCTTTCTACTGCTGTGATAGGGAATCACTGTTTGGCCCTGGTACCCCAGGGGCTAAGGGGTTCAGCACTTGGACCTTCCCATTGCATCACACTCACATCCAACCATCCAAGGGCCCTCATGAGCCCCTCATCCAGATGAGTCTGCAGCCCTGCGGGGAGGTCCAGACAATTTTGAAGAGAGAAGGCTCCGATGTGACAGGCAGGCTGGGTCTCTTTAACTTGGTTTACCATCATGATCATGTATATGTCGCTTCGAAACTCTGGGTTTCCATTTGTTTTGTAAAATGAAGATAATGACTCCTGCCTTACAGGGAGCTGTGAGGTTTGAAGCAGAGAGTGGGGATGGAGCCATTCTATGCTCTGGACCAGATGAAGTAGCCACACCGCCAGAAGTCAGCCGTGTGGAGGGGGAGAGAGAGAGCGCTTCACATGCACCCGAGTGTGGGAAGCGGGCAGGACAGACTGAGCTCACCCGGGGGACTTTACTGAGATCAGCCGCTCCCCGCCCCCCCTTCGCCTGTGAGACCCCTGTGCCTGCCCGTTTCCTCCAGGAAACTGACCAGTGGTGGTTTCTGTACTAGTCAGCCAGCCTTCCTGGTCCTTCGCTGCCATCTGCATTCCTTAGAGGTACTGGCCTCTCTTTTAAATGACATCCGGGGGACCAGCATGCCCACTCATATCCCCTCTGGTGATTTCTTTTGCACAAATTGGAAAAAGCATCAAAAAAAAAAAAAAAGAAAAAGAAAAAGAAGTCCACCAATCAAACAGCTCTTCCTTTCTCTTCAAAAATAGCGCTTCTGGTCCCATGCCACAGGTAGGGGTGTAATTCACAGCCTCTGTTCTTTTCGCGTCTATGTCCCTCAAAGTGGCGGGTTAAGGCCAGTGTGAGATATCTGGAAGGATCTCTCTGAGAACCAGTATTTAGATCCTCCAGATCTGGTTCATTTGTTTGTTGTTTGTTTACGCATTCATTCGTTTATTGAGAATAAAAAACTGTTACCGTACCTTGCAGAGGGCAGCATTCTTGGACAGACACTTTCCTGAAGTCAGAGGCCAGGCAGGTGGGAAGTAGACACAGCAACATACACCCAGAATCTGGCCATTCCTCAGCACTGCCACCACACTTCCCCTGGTCCCAGACACTGCCACCTCTTCCCTGGGTGACCGTGGTAGCCTGCTAACTCCCCTCTCCATTCTCTCCTTTTCTCCTGCCCACCTCGTGGGCCAGTCTCAAAAAAAGTCAGAGCGCCCTTTTTTTGTAACCATTTTTAAAAATTGACGTATACTTAACTTATAATGTTGTTAGTTTCAGAATGCTCTTTTGGAAACGCAATTTAGAGTACGTCGCTTCTCTGCTCAGAATTCGACAGCGACTCACCATTTCACTCAGAGTGGAAGCCCAAATCCTTACTCTGACCTGGCAGGTCACTGGATCTTGCCCTGCCCCGGGACGGCTCTTAGCTTTCTGGCCACTATCCTCATATGCTCACCCACCCCAGCCACGGGGCCCCTCGCTCACCCTCCATCACCTCGGGTGTAAGTCTCGGGGTGCTGTGTACTGCCACCCCTTCACCCTTTTCTTGCAAAAATCCCAATTCAGTGCCCTTGATGTGCAGTCTATTTCAGAATGCTGAGTTCCCTGCAGCCCCAGCACAGGAGACAGCAGGGCGGTCTGGAGTTTGGACACGTTCAGAAACACTAGTCTCTTCATTAAGGATTTCCTCGTCTGCTTCTACCTGAAGCCAGACATCTGGATGGAATATGCAAAAGCCAGACCACATGTCTGAGGGTTCTTCACATGCTAACAGAACACAGACCATCTGGGGACTGTTGCTGTTTCACTCTTTACCCTTGTTAAGGTTCAGTTACTTTAAGTTCAACAAATGTTTGTTTACTCCAGCTTTTTGCTTTTTTTAAAAAAATCTTTTCAATAGAGAGATGAACAAGTCCCACCATGAAGGAACTGGCAAGCTAGAGGAATGGGTGACAGGTCACAGGTAATTCTACCCAATTCTACCCAGTGCCACGTGAAGGTCCCAGATCTGGATCCAGTGGCTGCTTCATGGAGGGAAGCCCGAAAGACAAATCAGAGGCCATCAGTGAGCTGGAACCTTGGAAGTTGTAGTCTGTCAAGGCAATGAAACTGAGCCCAAAGCTCAGCTGTTGCCTCTGTACAATGAGGGGAACACCTTTGGGTTGTCCAAGGCTGGAGTGGACAGTAAGGAAAAGAATTTGAGGTCATGGTATAGGGGCACTGCTGTCCTTATCAGCAAACGGGGGAGATGTGCATGTAATTTAAAAATTCTCTGACTTTAAAAGTACAGTTTAACCCATGGGCCAATCAAATAGAGGGGTGTTATCACTTTTGAAGGTAGATCCTCCCTTGCTCTCTTTACCGGGTAAACATTTACTCATCACTTAAGACGCAGCGTAACTGCCCTCACCCTCCTGGAGAAGTCTTCTCAACTGTGAGTACGCTGGCCATTTCTGTCTGTCTGCGGCCACCTCTCACCAGGCTAAGCTCTGCCATACTTTTGACCCCACCATGTTCTCACTGTTTATGTCTGGGACCTGACACAGACCAGATGGAAGGGAATGCACATTCCCCTCCCTGGATACTTTAGGGCTGAGCATATTTTGCACTCCAGTATGGCACCTTCTCCAGACACTCTCCAGGGAGCAAGTCCTGAAGGGATGATGGGGAAGGGACAGAGGACTCTGCCTGGCTGAGATGGGAGATATAGGAAGACAGGGACAGTGCCCGGGGGGCACACATGGTCAAGCCCCTGGGCTTTCTCTCAGCACAGAGGACGTTTTTGGACATGCACCGCTCTGCCATGGGTAGATATGGGGCATCTTGGGTGCTCCTTCCTTTGTTTTCCAAGCCTTCCATGATACATGCACTATTTTTTTAACTGTTTGTTTTGTATTGGAGTACAGTTGATTAACAATGCACTATTTATGATGATAGTTTTAAAAGACACTAGACAAAATTATGATGCTCCCAGACACATAGATTATTGTTCTTTGGTCTTGCAGGAAACCATTCTCCCTGGCATCAGAGTCTCTATTCCTGAGAAGGCAGTAGAATAATCAATTTCCTATAAGGCTGCTTTGCAGAGGAAAAAGAACTTGATTGAAAACCAAAGCAGATGATTCTATCTCCCATCTGCTCTGAGCAGGCTTTTCTTCCTGGTCCTTTGGAATCTTTGGCCAGGATGGCTTCTTGATAGCAAGGGTCCATCTCTATGCTGGGAATGGCGAAAGGCAAGTTCCTATGCTGATGCCAGATCTTCTCCTACCCCCAATACTGCCATGTAACATCTCAGAAAGTTGCTCCCCTTGTTCTGTCTAGATTTAGAGACTGGTTTCAGCGGCTGATGTGGTGCTTCTACTGTCTGTCCAATCTGGATGTTGAGTGTGGTCAAACCCAGCTGTGTTGATGGGTCAAGTCTGCTCAGCCACAGGGAAGGGGGTGATTGGACCAATCTGTCACTTCAGTGCTTTTCCCCGAGCGCATTCTATGCCCTGAGGCTTGTGCTAGCAGCCTGGTGGAAACAGAGAGGGACACGACTGAGTCCCTCCACACGGGAGCTGGGGGTGACAGAAATAACATAACTCAGGCTGAACATGTTCAAAAGCAAGATGCATTTGTTTTGCCTACAAACTCACTCCTATTTTGTAAATGATCCTGCCCCCTGACCCACTCACTCACTCATACCAGAGACCTGACGCTCATCCTGGATTTTTCCCTCTCTCTTCCCCCCACAAAATGATCCTAAATTCTCTAGATTCTATTTCTGTTCCTCCTTTTCCATCTCATGAGCTCTGCCTCCATCCAGCCATTTCTTTGATCTCCCTGAAGCTCCCATGCCATCCCTTCTAGGTGACAGCTCACGACAATTCCCTTTTAAAAATTTGCCAGTGACTTTCCATATCCTTCTGGGTCAAGCCTGTCTAGGCATCTGAAAACCAGGTGACCTCCATGATGCAGCTCCATGGGACATTTCCCATCTCATTTCTCTCTCTTCTCTTCTGGGAGTCAAAGCAGGTTCTTTACACCCTCCAGGATTGAGTTCGCTTTCCCAATGCCTCCCCCTTTCTTTGGTGACTTTCATCCTGTCTAGAATGTATCTCTTTTTGTCCAAATACTATCTGTCACACCTAGCTCAAATGCCACTTCCTACAGGAAGCCTTCCCTGATCTTCCAATACAAGGGCATCTTTCTCTCTTCCAAACCTCTTGAAGACTTTGAAACCAAGCAGGACCCTGTGAGGCCCTCCCAGGTACGAAAGCCTTGCTGTGTCCCCTGTTTCTTAATTACAGGATAAAGGCTTCAGCCTCCTAGACCTTCCCTGAGTTCCAAAGAGCAGATTCAAACAGTTGCTAATCAGGGAAGGGAGGGAACACGGAAACAAAGGAGGAATAATTAAGAAACTATAGTGCAGCGATTAAAGCAGGATCCTGGTTTCTTCTCAGGGAATATACATAATACCTTTGAGTTCTTCTGCAGGAACTAAGGCCCCCCCCCACCCAGGTGGAGGATGGCAACTTCAAGTTGAGCACAAGATCCCTGGAGCACCACCCTGTTACCTCACCGCCAACCAGTCGGAAGAAAGTCACACATCCTGCAGCCCTCACCCCAAATTTTGCCTACAAAAACTTCTCCCTGAAAACCATCGGGGAGTTGGGGTTTTTTCCGAGCATGTGCCACCCCTTCTCCTTGCTTGGTCCTGCAGTAACCCTTCCTCTGCTCCAGACTCTGACATTTCAGTTTGTTGGCCTCACTGTGTGTCAGGGACACAAACTTACATTTGGTGACAACTGTTTGCAGAAGCATTGTAACTAGAGCAGAAGCTTGAGATAAAACGAGCTTGGGCTGGAAATTTGATTAAGTCACCGAATAAGCAGGTGCTCTTAGGGAGTTAACCTCTCTAAGCCTCAGTTTTTTCATCCATGAAATGGAGAATGCTCCCGCTTCCTACATTTGTTGTGAGGGTGAGAGATGATATATGCAAAACACTTAGTGCAATGTCCATTAGTAGGGGGTTGATAAAGGGTGGGTATTGTTATTATCCTTCGAGGCCATAATTATGCACTCACGCTCTTTAAGTTATGTGGGTATTGGCCAAGGCTCCTGCCTGAGATCTGAGTGCTTCTCAAGGGGTGAGGGGTGGCTGTCCCAGGGCCTGCCTGGTGGGTGATGAACTGCTGGGGACATGGTGGGGGGGTTCTGCTCTGGGGCTGCTGAAGGCACAGAGCAGGCGCAGAGAACAGCAGGCTCAGGGCTCACACTATCAAAAGCCTGAGGCCCCAGAAGGACCAGCTTGTTTCATTAAAACAAAGAGAAGGGTTTCCTTGAAAATCCCACTTCTTCCCAGATTTCCCTCTCGGCTGCTTCTGTGGTCACACATGTTTCCGATGAATCCACATTCAAGTGAATTTCGGTCGACAAATAACTCGATACAGCTCTTTGGTGGGAGAGAATTCCTTCGGGATGAGGTCATGGTTTGGCTACAGTAAAATTAAAAATAACCCAGAACCCCCCGCCGCCCGGGCTGGCATCAACCCAGGACAGTGCATTTGGGAACCATTATCGGGTTTATCGGGGTAACGTATCGCAGAAAACCTGCTTCTGTTTATAGACCATTTTATTATTCCGTTTTGACATTTCCCTTTTTTCTTCAACCTTTTTCCCCCTTAAGCAAATATCTATTAGACTGAGTTGAAATGTGAGCCAACCAAACATACTCTTTTTCAACTTCAGGCTAAAGCAGGTCTGACTAGAAGCAGAAATGCTTAAATGAAAAGTTATGATTTACTTTCTTTCTAAAGGGAAACAGTGTCAGAAAGAGAATTTTATGTGACAAGGGAACATTCGGAGCACAGAACGACAGCTGGCAGCTGACATAGGCCTTGCCTGGGAAAGGAGTGATACTTAGAAGGCTGGACGTGACCCCACCCGGCACCTCCCACCGCCAGGCAAACCGGGAACCATGCACAGGCAGAACCTCCGTTACTTCCAAAATGGCAAAGCTCCCAGATTGGATCGTAGGCCTAACGATGGTCAGCTCGGGAAGAGAACTTCGCAATGACACAGCAGTCTGTGTCCCCATTATCTTACTGTTGGATGAACTGAGGCCCACAAGGTGGCAGTGACTTGCCCAAGGTAACTCCACTGAGGTACGGTATTAACGGGGTTGGGTCTTAGGCCAGAGCTCAGATGGCATGAGCTTGACATGAGCTTGAGGACCAGCTCTGCCCCGTGATCTCAGGCAAGAGGCTTGACTTTATTGTGCCTCCAGTCCACTGACTGACTGACTGTAAAATGGGATGATAATTTCTGCCTTGTTTGTATCATACGTCTATGGAAGATCCAAAGAAGACCCAGCTAGTATAGCAAATATTTACCGATTGCGTTCTATGTGCCCTGCACTGTTCTAAGCCTTCACAAAACCCACTTACCACTCACAGCAATCCCACCGGTTAGATACCAGAGTGACGCCCATCCTGCGGATGAGGGAGCTGAGGGAGACTCAGAGGGGTTCAGTTACGTGACCAAGGTTACGTCGTTGGAGGATGATAGAGGCTTGATTCGAACCTAGGGCGTCCCACACCAGAGCCCGTGCTCTTGACTCCAACCAGTTGGTCTCTGGAACCTATTAACTCAGAGCCCAGATGCAAAGGTGAAACACCAGGCTTCCTGCCTCCTGCTTCAGGTCCTTTACCAGGACCCTGAACTGCCCCAGCTTCTGGAGGGGGAGATGGTCAGGCTACTTTCCTACCCTTTCTCTCAGGCCTGGAGCAACAGATTAAATGATGACATGGAAAGATGGTTTGAATTCTCTTTGCATGCATCTGAGTACAGACCTGAAAGGAATGTGTGCTGGTGAGGGTTGGGAGTTCGAGAGGCGGGCCTTTCCTGAAGGAGGGCCCCCCACCCCGTGGTTGCTGAATCGGGCTCTGCCCTTGCGTTTGCTCCCCTCCCCTCTTCCTCTTTCATTTCGATTTATTGCTCCCAGGCCTGACTACCTCCTGGCTTGCCTCTTCACAAGTCCCTGGATTCTTGGATGATCTGATGACCTGGCCCCCAACTTCCTCTTTAATCTCCACCTTCCTCTCCCTTTCGCCTTCTGGGGGTCTGTGTGTGTGTGTGTGTGTGTGTGTGTGTGTGTGTGTGTGTGTGTGACCAGTTCTTGAATGCATCAAGTTCTCCCCCCAACTAGGGGCTGTTACGTCTGCCCAGAACGTCCAACACCCCACACTTCACCCTTCTGATCCTGGTCCAAATAGCTTTCCTCAGACACAACTTCCTTGATCCTCAGTCTTAATTAATCTCCCCCAACATCTCCGTACTTCTCTCCTAGAACCATTTCTTTTCCTTTGTGCCCTTCCTGCCCTTCGCACTCATACGTGTATTTTTAAAATCGATCCCTTTATTTAGACCAGGGATCTACAAACTCTCTATTACTGTCATAACCTTTTAGTTACAACCCACATGGCCTACGAGTTAAAAACAAGATTTTTACGTTGTAAATGGCTATGTAAGCATCTACATAGTATCTTTGATCTTGCTTCTTCACCTTGCAAAACCTGAAATATTTTTATGTGTATTTATCTTTTAAGATGAAGCTTGCTAACCTGTTCTAGACTGTGAGCCCATTACAGCAGAGACTGGATGTCTACTCTGCATATCCAGTACCTGACCCAGTGCCTGGCACATAGTCGATGTTCAATAAACATGGGTGCCCTGAAATTATCAATGGATTCTTCTTTCCTTCTAGCTCCCCCCAGGGGGAGGCAAGAAGTTCAGTAGGAAGAATTCAGGCTGCATCCAAAATCTCATTTGAACTCCAGATTTGAACTCTGCTGTTTACTAGCTGTGGGACTCTGGATAAGTCAATGTCTTTGAACCTCAAACCTATTATCCTTTAAGTGAACTTAGGAATTGGAAGGATGCAATAAGGTGATAAATATAAAGATTACTTAGCAAAATGTAAAGACCATATAAAATATTAATTACTGTCATAATAATTGATGATATCGTGCCAGATGTCAATTTATCACCTCTCAGCTCCCAAGCACCTTTCACTGCTTGCTCTGGGATAATGGAGAAGGACCCTGTAAATATTTTCCCTTTGCCAGTTCACACAGCATTTGGTTCTCTCAGTACAGGGCGCTCAAGAGACACATCAGAAGGAAGGGGCTCCTCCTCTTGCTTCTGGTGTGCTGCTTCTTTTGCTCCTGTCATCTGCTGCCAGCGTCACATTTGGGGACATTCCCCAGTGCTCACCCCCGGCAAGTTTTGGTTGCACCTCTACGGACAATTTCCCTTTGATTTTCAGTGGTAGCTCTGTGGGCAGACCCCCACGGAGCCCCCCAGGCCGTCCAGTGGCCAGCTTCCCAGCCTGGCCCGCACACAGTAGGTTTCCAGCTTGCCAGTCATGGCTGTGGGTCCCCCACCCATCTGTTTCAACCTACCTGTTCCTAGACGGGGTATTTCCTTGTGGCCACTTTCAGCTGAAGTTCCCTACTCACCAGCCTCAGCCTAGTGTCTGTGGACCAGCGTTGACTTGGGGTAACACAGTGAACTTCCCTGCCATCCAGCAGAGTATAAACGGCACCTTCCCCAGTGAGGTGAATCCCATCCTTGGAGAGGGCCTTTGCCTTCCAAGTTTATTTCTTCCTTAGGTGCTCTCCATCAACCTTAGGGAATCCTTTAGAGTACTCTTTACTCCTTTATAGATTAATTATAACTGTTATAGTTAATAATTCCTTATATTTTTTCTGTTCAAATAACTGTATGCCATCTATCTCCTGATTCAACCTTGACTGAGGCAGAATTGTTATCGGGAATGGTCTCAGGAGATAGACACACAAAGTTGGGATTCAGGGATTGGCTTGACCGTGTCTTTGAACTTGAGTGTAGTGCTGTTTTTTTGCCAATAGGAAATGAGGTGCTAGCAATCCATGGCATGCGATGGCCATCACCATTAGTCCAGCTGTCGCCTGTGGTTGAATGTGATAAAGTGCCAACCGAAGACATGCCTTGGAAGCCCCTGGCCTTTGCGGCAGTAATGATGACAACAGGAACTGTGGTGTGGGAGGATTCTTCAGAGTGCGCTTGAGCAATTACAGAAAGAAAGTGACAAACTCTAGTCCTTTAACTGTCAGCTCAAATCACACACTGAGGAGCAGAGAGCTTCCAAGACAGTCCTAAAATATGTTCTCATTTGTTATAGCTTCAGGGCTGATATTGTGGAAAAAAATCAACAAAAAATTTCTTATGCAAGTTACTGAGTTACAATAACAGATGAATTCAGAGCCTTGCCAAGTTTCTCATGCGAAAGTGAGGACACTTATTAGGAAAGATTAGGAGACTAAAACTAGGATTGAGAACATCTGGTTGGCCGCAGATGAAACTGACAATCTTAAGCCTCCAAATCACTCTGGATTTCCCTTGGCACTGAAATTAGCTTGTTCTCCTGTACACTGAAGTTAGACTCACATTCCTGTACCTGAAAAGCTCATTATTTAATTTTACCTGGGGTAGATGACTTACTAGCGGACGATCAGTCTCTTTAAAATCTACCACAGTCGCCCTCTGTTGCCAACAGACCCATGGTTAGAGTCACATCTTTCTATGCTCCAGAGATAAGTACATATTAAGGCCCAGGTGGAAACGGCTTACACCCAGAAGAATGGAAATTGTGCTACTATATTGGCAGAAACTTGGGGAACGTGAGTAGGAATGGATTCTATGGGTGTTCAGCCAGGGAGGGGAGACCATAACAAAAGATTGGACCAAATTCATTGGTATTACTAGAAGTTCCACATAGCATGTTAACTCATGCATCCAGGGGTGGCTCTAACAGCTTACCTGGGAGCTGTGAGCCGGCAGGAGAGGTGGGGTTTGTACAGTGAAGAGATACAGAGAATCTCTGGTCTCATCTCCACCCTCCAAAAGTCCATGACTCTGCCGGGGGAAAAAACCCCCATAGATCCATGTGAAAACGAATCAAAAATAATCTCTCAGGAAGGCAGCCACCTTGAAACAGCGGGAAAATAAGCAACATAAACAGTCAGAACTGTGGTGCTCAGGGAAGAGAAACTCTTACAGGCTGGAGGACTGTCCCGTGGAAGGAAGGAAAGGGCTTTTTGGGGAGCTGGGGATGCCTAGGTTTGAGGAGGCCAGGAGAACAGTGGTAAGTGAGAGGGAGAGGCAGGTTTTTAGATCAAGACTGAAAGTGTGGCCACAGACCAGGGCTCGTGAGGTCTGTGGAGCTCAACAAAGATCCCACAGATGCTTAGGGCAACTCAAGGCCCCAACAGGGCACTGACCCCTAATGTGTAAAGCACACCCTATGGGCTCAGCATCTTCAACCTGTGCCCAGGGCCGTAATACCTCCTTTGCAGATCCTAACACGTTAGGCATGAACTTTACACTTTCCTCCCAGAGCCCAGACATCCGGGCATTTACCGTCATCGGTGTCTGGATCCAAGAGCATTCGGGCTCCAAAGAGGAGGAATCGCCACAGCTGCGTGTTAACCTCCTTGTCGATTCTAGTTTCTTGTCTGAGGAATAGACCTCTTTCCTGAGGTGGCTGGATGGAAAGTCTGCTCTTTTTAGGAGAGATGCTGCTCCTACCTTAGAAGAGTGGCCAACACTCATACCAATGTCTGACAATCACAGCCACTGGATTTTGACAAGATACAGGAGACCTCTCAGAAGAGGTTACCCACGTGTCATCAGCGTGGAAAAAAAAGACATCAGTGGACTTCCTTCGTTCTGCCTGTTGGACACTGATGTTCACGGTATTGTCTTGCTTTAGCCTTCTGAGCATTTGTCATGGCTGGTTAGTCAAAAATGTCGCTAAAGGAACTATAACCCTCCCAGGGCAAGGTGCATATGGCAAAGAGGAGGATATGCGTCGTATCTGGCTCCAGATTGGGGTGTGTTAAAACCTGTCACCGTCTGATGCTGGATCTTCTCTCTGGAAGCTGCTCCAGCTCTCCAGCTGGAGACAGTCGAATCAGCACAATGGGAGAGTGACTCAGTGGGACAGGTGGGGTCAGAAAGTCTAGCTGACCTTCCCCACAAGGAGATTCTCCTCCCATTCTTGTCTTGGATGATCTGATTTATATCTTTGAAATTGAAGGACGTTCCTGATGCAGGCATGTTGTGTTGGAGACAGCAGAAAACAGGCCGGGCTCTAGCCTTCACCAGTAGGCTGGTCAGCACCACAAACTGAAGGAGAAAGACCAGGAGGCGAAGGAGCTGGACAACAGGGTGCATGAAGGAGAGCCGAAGAAACGGCGGGGAAGAAGAGAAACGTAGAAAGGGCTTAGTCGGTGTCTCCGGACCTCTGGGAACTGGGGGTAAACGCACCTCGTCTGGTTTCAGTTTCTACCCATTCCATTCCTTCCAAAGGAATGTAATGGAGAGTAAATAAATGTTTGAATAATGAATGGAGATCCAAAAAGTAGATCCAGAGTCAAGCGAATGTGAGGTAAAACCAATATATATTTTAGTTGAATACAAAGAATGCATTAAAAATCAATGTCAGACAGCTAACTGAGCAGTGTTCCTTTGGAGGTATAAGCTCCTCACCACTGGGGTGTGCAGGCTTCAGCAGAACGGCCCTTTCCTAGGAGTGCCGTGAAAAGGCATTCTGAATGGCATAGCACCCAGGGACACAGGCCAAGCTGTCGCCCTCTGGATTTATGCTCTGGTCAAGCTGTGAGATACACAGGTGAGGCGGTCACTTGGGGTTGCCAGACTCCGCAGACCACAGCAGGGAGAGGAGGGCTTCCCTCGTCCATGGACCCATTGCTAAATTCATGGATGTGAACAGCCCTGATTGATCAGTATCTCAAGCGTTTCTCTTAAGCAAAGCACAGACCTGTAAAAAGAAACAAGAGAAGACACAGAAAGCTGGGTGACTGCCACGAGGCTAAATTGGATATGCCGTGAGTAATAAAATAAAGATGACATATTCCTTATTATTTGCAAATTTGAACTAAATCATTAGAAATATTTAATTGCAGCTATAAACGTTGTCAGCAAAATGGCCTACCCTAATGTGAACATAAAAAGAGTAGACAATGAAATCTTCATTAGTTAATTAAAATTTCTTAATTTAATGAAGTGTCATCCTGATAGATCAAGTTAAATAAATATGGTTTGCTCTGTAGTTTACAAATGAAACCCTGAAAATAAAAATGGTTCAAAAGAATAACATTCTGTGTGTGTTTTGCTCATTCATTCATTCCATGCCCTCACTATAGTTACTGCAACACACAAGCTGTCAAATGGCGGAGCCGGAAGGACGCTTGGCAATGCGTGAGACTCAGTAAACATATCTACATGCACAGATGATTATCAGTGCTCAACCGTGGCTCATTCAGAGGGAGAAACACTGGAGACCAAAAGCACTTGCACTTTATTAAGGGTAAAAAATTTCATCTGCAAGGATCTTGCTTTAATGGCAGCATTACAGTCATTATCTCTCCTCACTGGGGGAACTGCTCAGTGTAGATGCCAGTGACTGTGTTAAATTGAACATGGGGTGAAAGAATGAGGACGATTGGATGTCTGTCTCTCCCACCACTGCATGGCACTCATTCCTCACAGATCTCAAAGTGAGTTTAGAAACTTCATTAACTGATAAAAGTCCCAGCACAGGGCTTGCTGCCGGCAAATGCAATAACATCGGCCCTGGTGAAAAGGTGGACCAACCCCAAGAGCCCAGCAGGTGGCATTATTCCGACCTTAGGACATGGGCTGTGTTAACCAGCTGGTGTGTCCAGATCCACTTGGTAAAGGATTCCCTTTCCCCTCCCATCACACCTCTACTTTGACTGAATGATAAGTCATGCATACCACCTGAGCCGAAATCGATCCTGGATCTAGATCTAGTCTTCAGAGACTGACTGACATCATCATTTCTCAACCCTCCATTCGTATCCCCTCACCACCTCACGAAGCTGTGTCTTCCCTAGCTCTGAAACGTATCAGTCCCTAGATTGTGGAGTCCCCAGGGCCCAAGATCCAACTTTGACTTTACTTAGCAACATAGCAACTGGCAAAAGCTAGCATGTAGAGAAGAACCCCACAAGGTGATGAGAGCCACGCATGCTGATGGAGAAGAAGTGTGACCCAATCCCTCACTTCTCATCCACACCGTGGGGATTTATCACTGAGCCTGGCTTACTGCAGGACACTTCCACCTTTAAACCTTCAGACATATTCGGGGTGCAGACACCCATGTGCAAAATATTGCCCACGTTTCCAGGCCCAGTTTATGGATCACAGGCGCTAGGGAGATGGCCCTGATAACCCCATCTTCACATCATCTATATTCCCAATCTTTAGGGAGTCAGAACCGTAGAGCTCCTGGGAAGCTTCCATAACCTCTGAACCAGTAGTTTTCAAAGTGTGAAGTTCAGTGTCTTTGTTCTTTAGTGCTCCACAGAGATCAGGCAGAGATCATACCTGCCCAGGTAAGGTGTCCTGACCCATCACCCCCACCGTGCCAACAAGCGCGACTTACGCTTGTTTACCGGCTGGGATTCTAGTTAAGTTTTTATTTGAACAAAGGGGTTTTTAGGCAAAAATATGGAAATCCAAAGGTCTAAATCAGTGTTTCTTAAAATAAATCACATAGATGCATATGGAAAATGAAGATTTCTTGGCTCCTTGCAAAGAAATTCTGATTCAGTAGGTCTGAAATAGAAGCCAGAAAACTGCTTTGCAGAAAATTGTCCAGGAGGTTTTGACACTGACGTTTCAAGGACTGGGGACCATGCAAGCCCTCTTCCATAGAACTTTCGGCCATGTAATTCCTCTTCAATAGAACCGTCTGCCATGATGGAAATGCTCTCTCTCTCTCTGCGTCACGACAGTAGTCATTATATGTGGCTACGGAGCATTCGAAATGCGGCCAGTAAGACTGAGGAACTAAATCTTAAAATTCACTTAATTTTACCTAATTTAAATTTAAGTAGTTACATGTGTTAATCGCTACCACCTGGATGGTACAATACTGATGTTCTCCCTGTGAAAAAGTCTGCCCTGTAACATCCTTAACGGTTAGACATACATTTTTTTTTTTTCAAAGACCTCTGCCTACGACGCAACATTTTCGGGTTGGGTTGCATTAATTAATTTGCTTATCTCCCATTTAATATGTATCTGGAATATATGGATAAACAAATTAGGGTCCCTTTCTTCAAAAAGCTCAGAATCTAGTGAGGAGGATTGTAGTCAGGGAAATCAGCAAGTCCAGTCACGTCAAAAGAAGTAAAGAGATTCCGATCTTGGCAGACTGATTTTAATTCACTCTGAGTCCTTCAGTTTCTAACATCCACGAGGGCTTCATATCAGGTAAGTTTCTGCTTCAGTAGTTGGAGCCGCTATGGAACTCCAGCAATCACCTGCCGATGGGGAGGACCACGGCAATTAAAGGCATAGGCTCTGGAATGAGACAGCTTGGGTCCTAATCTTCCATCTGACCATTATTAGCTGTGTGCCCTTGGGAAACTTATCCAACCTCTCTGTGCCTCAGTTTCCTCATCTGTAAAATGGGGATAGTACTATCACCTACCCTCAGCTATTGCCGTGAAGAGTAATTGGGATAAAGTATGCGAAGTGCTGAACCCACTGCCTATACATACACACGGTGAGAGCCCATAATCGGGCAAGTTTCTATAGCACAGTGATTGACAGCATGAACTCTGGAACTCGGCTGCCTGGTTTAGAATCCCAGACCTGCCACTTACAGCTCTGAGAACCTGGAGCATTTACTTTACTTCTTTGTGCCTCAATTTTCTCCTCTGTAAAAATGGGATTTATTAAATGGTAGGGATCGTGTAGAGAGGTTAGTATGCATAATTAACTTAGAGTCGAGCTCCTGGTACAATGCATAAGCATTTATAGTTATTTGTACCCTTACTACTAATTGTTGGTTTTCTCCCTTCAGTCTATATTTTCCAAGTCATCCTCCCACACATCAGTCAGAATAGTCTCTGAACGGCAGAAATTTGACCGCGTCATGTTTCGGTTTAAAGTCTTTCCATATCTTCCTATCACCCTCATAGCCTTTCACTTTCTTGTTTGGCCTCACCTCTCATTGGGTTCCCATCTTTTATCTCCCACCTCCAGGAAAAACAAAACCCATATGCTCCATCCATATAAAGGCCCTGATGGTGTTATGGCCTCTTGCCTTTGCACGTGATGCTATTTCTATCTGAAACAGTTGCCCTCTATCCCTTGCCCCTCTGGGGGGTATCAAAGCTCTTCTAGTCTTCAAAGCTCAGCTGCCTTTGCCAAGATAACCTCCTTGACTTCCCCCCAACCAGGCTAGGTTAGGTTTCCCATGTCCTTCCTGTCACGTGACTTTGTGTTTATCTCTATCATAATACTTATCGAATTGAATCATATTTATGTCCCCCCAATAGAATGTGAATTCTCTGACTTTCATAACCAGATCATTGGCAGTTAGCACATGGGTTTTATACTCAGTGTAAGTAAGTCAGTAAGTGAGAAATAAAAAAATTAAAAAAGGGGGACCGAGTTCTGGGCAAGAAATAAAGGATATTTTCGTAGAGAACTTCCTCCCTTTTATCCCTGGGTCAATGATCTTCACTTATCACCACAAGAATTCAGAGATGCCAATTTGACACCCCTTTGAAAAAACTGTACACGTGAAACTATAATTCCACAGGTACAGTCTAGTTATCTTGAGGTTACAAAATGAGCTAATAACATGTAGTTTAAATCAACATACCATGCGTGGCTGCTTCTCAAACAGCCCAACTCTGTCTAAGGCTAGAAGGGGACATTTATTAAAAACACTGGCAAAGTCTGTCAGAGTGAGACCTTTCATATCCATAATTCCTACCATCTGTAACATCTTATGTTACATAAGATTCCAAATTACCAGTAGCAGTGTTAATCCATCATCTGTCCTAAATATTTTTAGATGTTCTTTATATACTCTACTTAGCTCCCCTTTCTGTTTTTATAAATGTATGTGCTTTACTTGCCACAATTAATTTTATGCTGACTTTATCATATCATGGGACAATCCAAAATCCTTTGGGATGATTTTTCAGAAGTAGTATAAGGTATAAAAACAAGTTATATTGAAACCAAAGAAAAAATTCCAAGTCTCTTAATTAAAAAGACGCATTCAAATTTTCTCCTCCCACCATAAAGTATTATAAATATAATTTCCTACAGGGCTATTATTTCTATCTAGATAAGAAGTTACTCTATAAAATGTGTGTTATTATTTGTAATAAAAGGAAAAAATACACTTCCAGTAAATTATTAATGCTAATGATTTCAGATTGCATCTATTCTATCGTTCTTAATCTGCATGAGAGAGTTATTTACTCTTCAAGTTACACTTTGACATAAAGAAACTCTTAGTCAAATAAATATGAGCTACTATTTACCATCTGATAAATAAGAAGGTTCTACACCTCTGCATCTCTATGTCTTTTGTAATGGTAATACGATCTCATATTCCTGAATAGAGTTGTCTGCCTTGTGAAGTACTGAGCTACTCTTTGATACAAACTTAGAAGCAAAGGCTGGAAATTATACCCCAAAGAGCCTTAAAAAAATAAAACCTTACCATTGGCACACTTTACAAATGGATGGAGATGATTTTGTGTGTAACATACAAGATGGGTTCCCACACCAGATCCCCTAGGCCTATCCAAGCTGTCAGGGGCAGCTTCAG
>NW_021146418.1:0-25000 GCF_002837175.3 Physeter macrocephalus
CAAGCCTTGGACCCTCCGAGGCCCGGTCTGCAGGGGCCATGTGCCTCACTCTCGCAGCTCGGCCAGGACCAGCTGCGCGACTTTGGACGGGCCGACTGAGCCATCCCGGACTGCAGTTTTCTCCTCTGCGAAATGGGAGGAATGGAGGACCTACCTCGCAGAGCTGCCGCATGCCAGGCACCCCAGGGAGGCGGGCGCGGGGAGGGGACAAGGGTATTGGGGGTCGGGTGGGCGGGAGCTGCCGCGGCGGCTCTCATCTGGGCCACCACGGGCATGCCCCACCCCTCGCGGGCGGCCGGGGACCTCAGCTGCAGCGCCCAGCAGGGTACCCTCCCGGAGGTCTTCCCAACTCCGCCGCATGGGGGCCTGGCCCGAGAGGGCCCCCTACCCATGGTCAGTACCTCAGCAGAGGCCCCCGGGCTGACTGAGGCCGGGGCAGAGGACGCAGCGCCACCAGCGCGGACGACTGCCATGCCTCCCTCCTGGCCTGCTGTTCCTACAGGTGGGCGGGGGCAGGGGCGGGGCCTTCGTGCCCAGCGGCGCCCAGGAGGATTCCGCGCCTGCAGAACCCCTCCAAGAATTCACTGCCTTCGGGAAGACTTCCTGGATGCCTTCGGGAAGACTTCCTGGATTTCTCCCCTCCCCCGCTCCTTGTGGACCTTGACCCTGCTCAGTTCACCGTGAATTTCTCTGAGCCCTTCAGTGGACGTGCGTCCCTCCTCCCCCAGGGCCGGCCCACAGGAGCAGGGGGAGCAGGGCCTCGGGTTACCTGCGCTCAGGAAGGCCCTGCTTCCTGGTTCCTTTGTCTCAAGTCCGCACCTGGGAAGACCTGCCCCAGAGATCCTCATATCCAGCCAGGCATTGGGAGCAGGCAGTGCCTGCTGCGAGGGTAGACGCTCAAATACGTGTGCCAGAAATGGCAGGGAGCGCCCTTCAGGCCTTTAACCCCTGTTCCCACCGGAAACCAGGCAGGGAGCGTTCCTTCTCTGCCAAGGTGAAGGGGTACAGGTAGCAGCCCTCGGCCCCTTGAGTGCTCTTCAAACTGTCTTCTACCCATATGCCCATTTTTAATGCTGTGTTTGTGCTATCAGGCCCCAGACCAGGGGAGCCTTAACAAAACTCTTGCCCTTCAGTCTTCTGGCCATCACACCTGGAATTACAGCCCTAGGTGGTTGGAAAACTTACCACAAACCAGTCCACACTGACTTTGTAAAATTCCATTCTATCAGCATCTCCCCCCAACCCCCCAGGTGTGGAGAACAGGACTTTACTACATTCCTCCCTTAAGCTAATCTGTTCCACATGTCCCACAAGGCTGAGACTTAGGGTGAGGCAAGAGAGGCACCTAGGGTGCAATTTAAGTGCAGGATCAGCAAGTGCAGGACCCTGAGAGTGAGTGCATCCTTTCATCTGGTGCCCTAGGTGCCTCCCTTTTTTTTTTTTTAAATATGTTTTTGGCTGCATTTGGTCTTCGTTGCTGCGCGCAGGCTTTCTCTAGTTGCGGTGAATGGGGGCTACTCTTCGTTGCGATGCGTGGGCTTCTCGTTGCGGTGGCTTCTACTGTTGCAGAGCACGGGCTCTAGGCACGCGGGCTTCAGTAGTTGTGGCTCGCGGGCTGTAAAGCACAGGCTCAGTAGCTGTGGTGCACGGGCTTTGTTGCTCCGCGGCCTGCGAGATCTTCCTGGACTAGTGCTCAAACCCATGTCCCCTGCATTGGCAGGCGGATTCTTAACCACTGCGCCACCAGGGAAGCCCTACATGCCTCTTGTCTCACCCTGGCCATGCTGTCTCCATTCCCAGTATACTCCAGCCCAGATATCCCCCTCCCATCCTAAGCATGACCCCCTTCTCTTGCCATCTCTGGATGCAGTGTAGGGAGCAGCTGGGGACTGAGAGGGCGGAGGCTGTGAGGCCTGAGGCTTAGAACCAGTGGGAAGATCTGGGCAGGGAGGAAGAACGGACAGAATTTCATACAGATGGTGTTCAGGGGGTGGGGGCAAGGGAAGAATCTGGACTGGGGCACCAGGATGGGTGTGACACCCTTAACTTGACAGGAGGAGAATGTTTGGGGGAAATGGGTGATTTGAGAAAGACCAGAGAAAGATATCTGTCACATACCGGATGGAAAGAGAGACTGGAATCATGAGCATTCAAGGGTGGTGTGGGTGGCGCCCAGCATGGAGCTCGAGTGGCAGAGCCCCAGAAGACTGGGAGGTGGTGTGGGAGTGGGAAGAAGGCCAGGAGAAGGAGGCCCTGAAGACCAAGATGGAGTGGGCTGCAAGAATGTGGGGGCAGCTCCTGGTGTTAAAAAAGGGGCCAGGGCTTCCCTGGTGGCGCAGTGGTTAAGAATCCTCCCGCTAATGCAGGGGACACTGGTTCGAGCCCTGGTCTGGGAGGATCCCACATGCCACGGAGCAACTAAGCCGGTGCACCACAACTACTGAGCCTGAGCTCTAGAACCCACGTGCCACACAACTGAAGCCCACACGCCCAGAGCCCGTCTCTGCAACAAGAGAAGCCACCGCAATGAGAAGCCCACGCACTGCAACGAAGAGTAGCCCCCGCTCACTGCAACTAGAGAAAGCCCGTGCCCAGCAACGAAGACCCCACGCAGCCAAAAATAAATAAATTTATATTTTAAAAAATTGTTTTAAAGGGACCAGGTAAAATTGGGATTGGCGAGGGTGTCCTGAATTTGGCAGGTGGAAACATCACGTGTCTATGAAAGAACGATTTCAGAAAAGTGGTGCAAGGCAGAGCCAGACTACAGGAGTAGGAAGGGGGTCTGGAGGGAAAGATGGAAGAGTTCCCCTCTCTTTTAAGAGAAGGCCAGAGAAGGCAGTAATTTAAGGTGGTTTGGGATCCAAGGGCTCTCTTCTAATTTTAGAATTTAACATGGTAGAAACCTGAGTGTGGCGATATCCTGAAGGAAGGCATCAATAGTGAGATTAGAGATCTAGGCAAGGGGGCTCCACCAGAAGCCTGGGTGTGGATAGGAGCAAACCTCAGAAGTGATCATGTTGATCATGAGAGTGACAGGAAGGTTCTTTGCAAACTGTAAGGTGCAGTACAAACATGCAATACTACCTTCTCTGAGATTCAGGAAAGGAGAATCTGACCATAGGTTGGGGCTGATCATATTGCACCCTGACCCACTGTTTCCCTGGATTGTGTGTGGTCCCCAGGAAGGTCTGGATGCCCAGAGTCCTGGATGGATGGAAATGAGGTCCCAGAACTGTTTCCTGAGCCTCCTATCCCTGTGGTTTACCTGGGGAATCTTTGACTACCAACCCACTGCAGCTCTCCCTGGAGTCTCGCTCCCCAAAGAGCTTCTTGCCATAATTCTAACCTGTTATGGTCAACCTCATACAAGCGTTCCCTGCCCCTTCTCTCTCCCAAGCTTGGGCTGCTGCAGCTTCTTTCCACAAAACCCCAGCAGGGACTGGCAGGATAAGGAGGGGCGTATGTTTCCCTAATAGGTGGAAACTGAGCCCAGGGGAAGGGTTTGAGCTTCATTTGTGGGTCAGGGTCCTGAACTAGCCCAGGTAGCTGAGTGTGGTCGGCAAAGACAGCCTCATGGCCTCAGCTCAACAACCTGGGATGACAGCCTGTTGCCCGATTCTGCCTCTATCTCTGTCCTATCAGCTCTCAGTGCCTAGGACATTACACACAGTATTAGTGGTCATGAACGGGCCAAATAGACAATACCTGGGGGTTACATGGGCAGGTCCTTCCATCCTACAGTGACCACCCACCCCGCTGTAGCTGTGTCCCTCCCCAAACTAGGAACACTCCACCCTTCTCTTGGGTCTCAGAGGCCCCAAACTCAGCCCATTCACCCCCTAAAGATCTCAGCAGCCCCTCCTGCCAGCATCCTTGCGGGGGGCTCCTCACTGGGCTTTCTTCCTCAGCACTCCCTCCCCTGTGCAGCTGCCAAGGGACCCTTTCTAAAGGGCAAAGCCGATCTTGTCTGTGCTCTGCCCAAGAGCTATTGCAGACTCTGCTATTGCACCAAGTGCAATAGATAGAGTTATGGAGGTATCAGCTCTAAGTGTAAATCCCAGCTCAACTGATTAGGGGTGGAACTGCATGCAGGTTATTCCACCTTGGGTTCTCACACCTACCTTACAGGAATCTTAAGAAGTGAATGTATTATGGGTAAATGCCTGGCATTCCTCTCAGCCCTCAGAACCAGAGCAGAGCTTGCAGCAGGGCCCCCAAGGCCTTTCCTGTTGCTCATCCTATTTCCCCTGACCTGAGCCCCTCTCCATTCTACACACAAAATCTCTTCTCAGCTCTCTGTGCCCATCCTGCATCCTTCAAGGACCAATCCAAATGCTGCCTCCCAGCACAGCATCCCTGATCTACCCTGGGAGAGGGGGGAGGGTGGTCTTGTAGCACTTGGCTCAGGCCACTCCAGGGATATTTCATTCTGAGACTGGCCTGTGAATACCCCCAGGGGGAACGGACGGCAGAGTCTTGGGATCTCTGGCCCCTGGCACTGAGGAGATGCAGAGAGAATGCGTGTGGGAATGCTAGTTATGAGCAATGCAAAGAGGCAGTGAATCGGACAAGAAAATCAGGAAGGGCTTCCGAGAAGAAGGACTGAGGGAGAAAAGGTATCAGGGACACTGTAGGGCTTTTGGGGTGCAGAGGTCTCCAGAACTTCTTGGTTGGGATGTGTGAGGGAAGATCCATCTTCCCTTGGCGACAAAGGGGGAAGGGCCCCATCCCCTAGATCCTGGCTCTGATAAATCCCATGTTTCAGGACTGAGGGGGCTGACAGCGCCCCCCCACACACACCCCGAGCACACACACGCGCACACACAAGCCTCCCGCACGGGGGTGGGGGGGTGGCGGGGGGCGGGTGTTCGGGCGCTATCCACGACAGATAGAGACCCCGGCCACAGGCCATTCCGAGGAGTTGCCCGGGGGTGGGGTGGTCTCTGCGGTGGGGGAAATCCCTCCTGCACCTCTCAGTGCTCCCCACCAAGGCGTGTGGCCCGGGGGGCGGGGCGCAGAGGGAAGAGGTGACATAATCCGGGCCGCACCCCCTCCGGCCGCCACCTTCCCCCAGGCCCTGCGAAGCATCCATGACATCATCGGCCTCATCTTCACTCCCCTCACCCCCAAGGATCCCAGCAGTGGGACGCGCCCCCTCCCCGGCTCCGGGTCCTACCGAACGAGCCTCGCGGTGCAGCGGGCAAGGCGACAGGTCGGAGCCGGGCGGGGCGCCGCAGTGGGCCTGCCTCACTTACTCTCTATCTCAGGGTCCGGTGCGGGGTCTTCGGCGCGGGCGCCGCCGGCCCGGCTAGCTGGCGCAGCCAGAAGCCCGCCCGGCTGGGCGCGAGGCGCGGGCCCGGCTGCGCTCCGCGCCCCTCCCGCTCCCCGCCTGCGCCCCGCCCACTCGCGGCTGCGGCAAACGCGGGCACGCCCTCCAGCCACGCCCCCCGTGCCCGCCAATCCCCGGGCTGGGGCAGGGCCCAATGCCTTAACCCTTTCGTCGCTGCGTCCAGGCCCGCGCGTGGGACCCCTCTGTTTCACCCACCCCAGGGCGCCGCGAGTCTGCCCCGAGCCCCCTGCTCATTCCCTGTTAACCCTCAAGACCCTTGGGCTCAGCCCCCAGTCTCTCCTCTTCAACAAATCCAGTAGGACCGCGCCCTCCTTTAACCCCACATCTTTGGCGACAGGGAAGAGCCCCTCTGGCTTGGGGAAGGGGCTCTAGAAGCTAAGCCCCGAGCCCTATTCCTCTCGCGCTCCCGCTCTTTGGGACGCGACTTCCAAGCGAAAGCCGTGGAGACCTTGCAAGTCTGCAAGGTGGGGGCGGGGCGAGCCGTCTGGAGTGGATCCGACAACGCGCTTCGAAGACCCTTCCGGGCGCGGGGACAAGCAGGCGGGCATAGGGGAGGCTTCGCGGGTCCGTGACTGTGTCCGTCAGCAATCGGAACCGGTCTGAAACATGATTGTCGCGGAGGATCACCGTCGTGGGGGAAAAGGCGGGCGACAAGGAAAAAGACATAACATTACAATCGAGCAGGGTTTGACTGCTTCACCCTGTGGGCCGAACCTGGCAGGATGCCCGGCCCCTCGGAGTGAGAGGGGGTAAGGTGGTTCGTCTCAGATCTGGAGCACCAGCTTCGCACGCGCTTGCCAGGTCTGTGAGAAGAGTGCTCATTCCGCCCGTGGTGGCCCCGGAGGACTGCCGGGAGGAAGAAGTCTGTCTGGAAGTGAGGCCTTAGCCTTGAATAGGGTAGACAAGCAAGCCAGGCCTAGGGTTCAGAATTAGCAAGAGCCTGGAGGCACAAAGTGTCTGTCCTAAAAACTGCAGCGTCTCCACTCCGGCTGGCATTTAAACCATTGTAGCTCTACTGTTAACAGATGACTTGTTTGGTCATCTGTCATCCTATTTTATGGTTTTTATTTCTGGCTATTTCCTGTTTTCTGAATTTTTCCATATTTGCTTTTATCTGCTATAGTGATTTGCAATGCAGAAAGCCTGTTTTTAATTCTCCTGGTTGTTGCCTTTAAGTTTATCAAATAAAAATGCAGTTTATATTTCACAAATTATTAAAGTCAATGACAAATCATTCATTTTTATGTTCCTCCTTGTGTAATGAGAAATTTCCATCTCTTGGCCTGCTGCCCTCACACTTACTTTTATCTGTCCACTTAATCCAGGATGATAGACCCAGCTTTTGTTTACACTTTTTTTTTTAAGTCACAAAATCCTCTTTTTCAATCATTGTTTTTGGCTTTTGCCAACCTTCGTTTAATTAGTAACAATGTCACTGCCAGTTTTTTATGCACTAATTTTTCTGTTCCTCATCAGACTCATCTCCCACTTGACTGGTGATTTCAAGGAGAACTCTGGGATGTTACCTTTTTCTAAGTCTTTGCCCTAGGTGAGAATGCCTTTCTACTGTCTTTACACACATGGTGGCTTACTTATAGAATTCTTGAATCTCAAACTATCTCCGTCAAGACTTTCTTGTCCTTATCTCATTCTTTTGGCTCTTAAAATGGTAGCAAGCATGCCTGAAACTAATATAATGTTATATGTCAATTATAGCTCAAAAAAAAAAGCTAACAAAGCTGGGCTGGTCTCTTTTATTATTATTTTTTTTTAATATTTACGTATTTATTTGGCTGTGGCCGGTCTTAGTTGCAGCAAGCAGGATCTTCGGGGCATGCCAGATCTTTTTTTAGTTGTGGCACGCGGGCTCCTTTTAGTTGTGGCATGCAGGATCTAGTTCCCTGACCAGGGATGGAGCCCTCGGTCCCCTGCATTGGGAGCATGGAGCCCTAACCGCTGGACCACCAGGGAAGTCCCTGGGCTGGTCTCTTTTAGGCGAGCAATTCACCTGGTGCTTGTTGGGATTTTTCTTTACCCTCAAAAGTCAAACATTTTGCCAGTATAATTCTCAGTATAGGCATTTTTCTGTTACTTTTCCAGAAATAAAAAAGGTCTTTTCAACTGAGAAAAGTTTTCTTCTATGTTCTTTCTTGTCCATTCTATGAACAGATTGTTTTGGATTTTTTTCTCCCCTGAAATTATCACGTTGGATTGCCATTGTCAATTAAATCTCTTTGTCCCTTTTCTCTGAATCCTGGAGACACTATCTCAAGTTTTTTGTTTTTGTTTTTTCAACATCACTGATTTAATTTTCTTCAGAGTCAAAGGTACTCTGTTTTCTCTAATATAATATTTCATTGTTTGTTTTATTTTCCTTTCATTTTAGCCATTTTCTACCCACCTCTGTCTTGATCTCAACTTAATCTCTTTTTATAGTTCTCTGTTCTTATGTCATGGAGAATGTGGTTTTGCATCTTAAGAACACCAGGAAAATAAGAGAATAACCGTATCTGGCTCTGTTCCAATGTATATGAAAACCTTGATAATGTGGACAATTTTCTGGGAAATAAAATTATAAAAATAAGAAAGATGTTGAAAATATTATCCAAGAAACATGTCCAAAACAGGCTCTAGGCCCAGATGGTTTAATGGAAGAATTCTCTCAAACTTTCAGTGAACAGATAATCCTAACCCTTTAAGTCTGCATCAGAGCGCAGAAAACCAAAAATGGTAAATATTTCATTTTATGAAGCCACAATTTGCAATAAAGGAAGCTCAGAAAGGAGAACTATAAACGAGTCATACTTACCAGTTCAGAGGGGAAAAAAATCCTAAAAACAAATCAAGGAAATAAATATTATTGTATATGAACTTAATAATCCATGAGTGTGTTAAATGAGAAAAACAATCATCATAATAGATGCCAAAAAGTCATTCAAAAATCAATACCCCAAAGAACCCTCATAATTAACCAGGAATGGTTGAAATTAAGATTCAATATTTTGTGCTACCTTGACAAAATCTAGAGGGCCTCAAATGGCCTAACTGAAAGTTGCCCTAGTCAAACAATCCTCCTTATCAAATGGACGAGGTGCAGTTTCTGCTTATCTCTGAGTATTGTAGTGGGTTTCAGTTCTCTGCCAGTCCTGATTTATTCAAACAAGCCAATCAGATCCCCTGCAGGAACCAGTAGGCACTCACCCTCTTGCTGCTACAAAGTCTGCCTCCCACAGTCCCTGGTTGTTCACTATATTCCTGAGTGCAACACCTGTGTGGCCCTGGGTGGCTTGTGGTGTTCTCCTCCCCTGGGCTGTGAGTATATGTGCTGTCAATCTCACCTGCTCAGTGTCAGGTATTGTGTTTGGCCATCCCCATAACCCTAAGGAGGGAATCTCTGCCTCACCAATGGGGTGAAGAGCAAGTAATTAAAACAAGAGTATATCAGACTAACAGGGAATTCCCTGGCAGTCCAGTGGTTAGGACTCCTCATTTTCACCGCCAAGGGCCCGGGTTTGATCCCTGGTCAGTGAACTAAGATCCCGCAAGCCGCGAGGCACAGCCAAAAAAAAAGAGTATATCAGGCTAACAAAAATTAAAAATCCATGTTGGTGAGGATGTAGGGACATAGGAAATCACAAAGTGTTTTTTTCTTTTTTTTTGGCTGCGTTGGGTCTTCATTGCTGTGCGCCGGCTTTCTCTAGTTGCCGTGAGCGGGGGCTACTCTGTTGCGGTGCGTGGGCTTCTCATTGCGGTGCTTCTGCATGGGCTCTAGAGCACAAGCTCGGTAGTTGTGGCGCACGGGCTTAGCTGCTCCGCAGCATGTAGGATCTTCCAGGACCAGGGCTAGAACCCGTGTTCCCTGCACTGGCAGGCAGATTCTTAACCACTGAATCACCAGGGAAGCCCCACAAAGTACTTTTGAGAGTATAAATTGGTACAACCTTTTGGGAGGACAATTGGGTAATTTATTAAAATGAGAAATGGAAGAAATACCATCACAAATAATATGACAGATGTACAAAGACAGTCATTGACATAATGATGTAATAGTCAAGAAAAAAAGTTTTTTTAAACCTAAATACATCAATCTACTAAGAGAAGATTGATCAAGTGAATAACAATGCAACCAATGCAATGCAAGTCCAAAAAAGTAAGTGGCAGAATCATGTATACACACTATACTCTAATTTCTCTATTATTTTTAAAAGTATATGTACATGCATAGAAAAGTCTGGAAAGATACATACCAAACTATTAACAGTGGCTACCTTGAGATGGTGGGATTTCAGGGAGTATGACAGAAGAGAGGACTCTAGGCACTTTGGTAATGTTTGCACTTTTTAAAACAAGCATGTGTTTTGTTACTTCTGTAAAAAAAATTTTTTATTTTTAAGGTAAAGAAGTTTGCTTGCAAGAATAAACAGGTGAGTAAGCTCTGAAAATTTAGACAGACTATTAGATATTAAATATTTGCTCAAAAATCCCTGCCCTCCCATTCTAGTGGGAGGAGACAATAAGTAAAATATATAGTGAATTAGAAAGTGATAAGTACTAAGGAGAAGTTGAGACTGCAGGGGATCCCAATTCTGAATAAGATAGAAGGTCTTGCTGAAGAAATGCACTCAAGTTACAGACCTGGAGGGGAGGGAAGCAAGCCTGAAGTATAAAAGAGGTTCCTAGGATGCAATCATTTTATCTATAACAAAATGAGCTTTTCTTTTTCAATGTTTTGTTTTATTGCACTAAAGCTTCCAGACAGAAAAATGGTTAAACATTAAAACATTATATTTTTAATAAGATCAATAACTACAAAAAGAATTAGCATTGTTAAAAATCTACCTTTTTTTTTTTTGGCCATGCCACGTGGCATGCGGGATCTGGTTCCCCAACCAGGGATCGAACCTGTGCCCCTTGCAGTGGAAGTGTGGAGTCTTAACCACTGGACCACCAGGGAAGTCCCAAAGGTCTACCCTTTTAAATGGCACTGGCCCTAGATTGTTTTATGGCCTGAGTTCTACCAATCTATCAACAGGTCATTCTAAATCATAGGAAAAGAGGAAAAGCTCTATGGACCTAGAGATTATCATACTAAGTGCAGTAAGTCAGAAAGAGAAAGACAAATACCATGATATTTTTATATGGAATCTAAAATACGACACACATGGACATATCTACGAAACAAAAACAGACTCACAGACATAGAGAACAGACTTGTGGTTGCCAAGGGGAAAGGGGGTTGGGGAGGAGAAGGATTGGGAATTTGGGATTAGCAGATGCAAAGTATTATATATATAGGAATAATAAACGAGGTCCTACTGTACAGCACAGGGAACTATATTCAATATCCTGTGATAAACTATCATGGAAAAGTATATGAAAAAGAAAATATGTATGTATAACTGAGTCACTTTGCTGTACAGCAGAAATTAACACAACACTGTAAATCAACTTTTTTATACTTCAATAAAATTAAAAAGAAAAAAGGAAAGATCTCTAATTTATTTTATAAAGGTAGAATAATCTTAATGCCAAAATCTGACAATGAGACAAAAGAAGAAAATTGTGTGATTGATTAATCACCTGTCTTCCCCACTAGCTTGTAGCACCTATGTAGACAGGATCCTTTTTTAAAATTCCATATTTCCATCTTAATACTCTGGTAAGCAGAATAATGGCCTTCCAAAGATGTCCAAGTCCTAATTCCCAGGACCCGTGACTATGTTAGGTTACATGGCAAAGGAGAATTAAGATTGTAGATAGAATTAAGTTTTCTAATAACTTTAAAATTGGGAGATTATCCAAGTGGGCTCCATGTAATCACAAGGGTACTTAAAGATGGAAGAGGGAGACTTCCCTGGTGGTCCAGTGGCTAAGAGTCAACACTCTCAATGCAGGGAGCCCGGGTTCAAACCCTGGTCAGGGAACTAGATCCCACATCCCCAACTAAGGATTCTGCACACGGCAATGAAGATCCTGCATGCCACAACTAAGACACAGCACATCCAAATAAATAAATATTTTTATTAAAAATGGAAGAGGAAGTTGGTGGTAGATTGGGGTGGGCAGGGAGGGAGATGTGACTATGGAAGTATGGTTAGAGAGATACAACGTAGCTCGCTTTGCAGATGGAGGATGGGGGCCATGAGAATATGGGTGGTCTCTTGAAGATGGAAAAGAGCCTCCAGAAAGAAACATAGCCCTACCTTGATTTTAGCCCAGTAAGACCTGTGTTGGACTTCTACATAACTACAAGATAATAAACTTGTGTTGTTTTACAACACTAAGTTTGTGGTAATTTGTTACAGCATCACTAGAAAACTCATGCAAGCACGTAACAGACACTCAACATTCATTTGCTGAATGATGAATGAAACCACAAAAACCCTGGGTCTATAGATAAATGGGTAAAAGATAGAAATATATCAGTCACAGAATACAAATGGCTAATAAGCAGTTGTAAACATCTTCAGATGATATTGAAGAGATGCAAACGAAAACCTATCAAATTAGCAGGCTGGGGCTTCCCTGGTGGCGCAGTGGTTGAGGGTCCGCCTGCCGATGCAGGGGACGCGGGTTCGTGCCCTGGTCTGGGAAGATCCCACATGCCGCGGAGGGACTAGGCCCGTGAGCCATGGCCGCTGAGCCTGCGCGTCCGGAGCCTGCGCTCCGCAACGGGAGAGGCCACAACAGTGAGAGGCCCGCGGGCTGTTGTGATCCTTTGGGCGTCCTACCCACCAAGTTACCCAGAAGGGAATTAGGGGCTTCTTCTCTTGGATGACTGGGCAGTATCTCCAGATGCCAAATTGAGAAGCAGGTACTTAAATCCATGCTAAAGTTTGGATGTTTGTAGTAAAGCTTTTTCCAGCTTGCTTTATAAATAAAGGAAATAAAAACCTCCCGAATTGGGCCAAAAATTCTTAGGAATGACCAGTAAAAGTTTTGGGGGTTATCTAGACCAATATAAAACTATAAGTGAAATGTTGATGACCCAAGCATGCTGGGGTGTTTTACAAACTGCTGATGTTCACACACACACACAAACACACACACACACACACACATGGCCTGTGAAAAAGAAAATTTAAAGGAAAAATACAAAAAGATTATTAGACTATATTCTCTTTTTTACCACTATTCTTTACTAATGGCACATTTTACCTAAGAGAGAAGATGGTTTTATGTTCCCCAGAAATTTTTCTTTTCTGTAACATTTTTCTTTTCTGTTTTTAAATAATTGATGCTTTGTTTATATAATACTAACAGACTTAGACTTATCTGTACCTATATGATATAAACCTCACTGCAAGATATTTAGAAACAAGGTAAGAAGGAATACAAGTCACTACTCCACCTGCCATGTCAGTTAAGTTTTATGCACTCACCTCTATTTGTGAAGCATGTTGGTCCTTCTTAAAGCCCCAAGCAAAATAATATTTTAAATGATTATTGCATCATGGAAATTATGGTCATGCCCAAACCTCTAATCAATTTTATGGAAACTTGCAAACTCCAAAAATGTTACCAGATTTAATTTTTGTAAAATCTGGGGTAAATTTGTCCAGCAGAAAGTCTTCTCTGTAAACTCTGTACATTATCATTACAGATAGGTACACTGGTGGTTAAATGAAACTTTTATAACCTGCCTTGGGGGCCCACATTTCCCATGTGTCCAATACACACAAACCTAAAAGGCATCAAGACAACTGTCAAACTAGACATCAAGCGTGTGTCTACACAACTACTATACGGTTTAGCTCAACAAAAAAGTGACTTGACTTACCTCACTGATGAGGAATAAAGGAAAATAAAACAACAGAAGTATTTATCTCAGTTACTCAGTTACAATACAGTCATAACATTACTGGTTTTAGTTTTGGTGTAATTATTATTATTATGGATGTGTTTTTTGTATCATGTTAGAAATTTAAGTCAAATTGTAAAATCATATAAGAAAGTTAAAGTGACTAAAATTGGTCAGAGTAAATCTAGCAGGTTATATAAAGGGATATATTTAAACAAGTTTAGTGTTACAGTATCAGTATTTGGTAGGTTCTCTTATGAGGTTCCTTTACACATTTATCTGTAATGAGTAATCAAATATTGCATTAACCAGTCAAAAATTATGTATAGTGTCAGAATAAACTAAGCAAAAAAATTCTTTTCAATGTTCCCACTATAGTCTACATTGTTTTTGGTACAATTCTGTGACTACTAAAAGTTATGTATGATACACAACTCTTCACTCAGATACTGCCCTGTCAATACAAAAGGAACAGGCTCCTTAGAACCCTGTTTTTCAAACTGTAGGTCGAGATCTGTGAGTGGGTTAGAGAAACAGGGAGTTCCCTGGTGGTCTAGCGGTTGGGATTCTGCGCTTTCACTGCCATGGCCCGGGTTCGGTCCCTGGTCGGGGAACTGAGATCCCACAGGCTGCTGGGGGCAGCCAAAAAAAAAAAAAAAGAATAGAGAAACAGATATCAACATTCATCAAACCATGATAAGCAAAGGATTACTGTGAAACTTTAGCCTGTTCATTATCTCTATATATGCACACACACACATATACTTGATGTAAAACGGATTTCTTAGTAAGAGATACTGTCAAAAAATTTTGAAAAACACAGCATTGGTAGAATGGTTGTCTTCAATCTTGGGGCCAGGGCTTAGGACTGGAGGTGTCTGGGGCATGCACTTGTGAAGGCTTGCTGCAGTGCCCTCCAACAGTACAACAGGGGCATGGAGGGAGGAGGTGATAGAGTAATAAAGATTTGTGGGATATGAAGATTGCGAAGAAGGCTTAAGAAATGAGTTAGTGATTTAAAACACTAATTAAACATCCCCCCGACACTTCACTAAATACAGCCCAAATCTCTGGGCTCAGTATTTACCACCCTTCCCAGCTGGGTCCCAAGCTCCCTTTCCACCCTGTCTCACCTTTGCCCCCACCTTTTCCTTTCCTCCACCCAACACTCCATGCCCCTCAGTGAACCACAAACCTTTACATTCTGCACACCTGGCTTCTCCTCAGCCCCAAAGGCCTCACCTTGTAATTACAGGCCGTGCACCTGTTGGCTGAATGATGGGCGGTATCCCTGCTATATTAATAGCATTGCCCTGCCTTCACTTGTGGATGGGGCCATGTTTTGTTTACTGTGATTCCCTGGGGTGCTTAGCATCCTGCCTCATACTTAGTATTTAATAATTTTCCAACTCTTGACCAATTTTGTAAACAATCATTTTGATAAGACTAGTTTATTATATGGCTCTCCAACCTCTGCTTGTCAATATACCTTGAAGGTGCCTTAAAAAAGAAAAGTTGTAGGACTTCCTGGTAGTCCAGTGGTTAAGAATCCGTGCTTCCACTGCAGGGGTGCACGGGTTCAATCCGTGGTTGGGGAACTAAGATCCTGCATGCTGTGTGGTGCGGCCAAAAGAAAAAAAAAAGTAGTGATAGAACCGAACTGAATCACACTGGACTCTATTGGGAGCAAAGTGCTTTCAAAATAGACCTGTTGGGCTGGGCTGTGAATATAAGGCACCTAGAACTAGCACAACAAGCACTGTGTAATTTAGGGGTTACAAAACTCAAAACTTATCTGATTGGTTGAAGCCATCAGTCTAGAGTTCCTGATGGAAGGGGGAAATCTGTGAAAGAGGAGCCACACAACAGGTTGAGGACTCAGATGGGTCCTTGGTTCTGAATCACCATCCTTCAGTCATTTATATTCTCAGACTCCCGAAATAACCACCCTGGTGCTCCAGGATAAGTAAAAACTGTACCCTCAGGAAAAAATAAAAATGGAGTTAGTGAATAAGCAAATGGAAATCCATGGTATTTAAATGTTTATAATCAGTTTTAGCATTACATGTACAGATCAGTAATGTAATCACTATAATACCATGTGTGTTTGGTCAACTTCTTAAAGTATAAAAGTATTTAAAATAATTTCATATACAGCTGACCCTTGAGCAATGTGGGTTTGAACTGCTTGGATCCACTTACACGCAGATTTTTTTCAGCAGTAAATACTACATTACAGCACAATCTCTGGTTGGTGGAATCCGCAGGTGCAGAACCACAGATGGGGAGGAACTTCCGTAGAGAGAGCCAGCCATAACTTATATGCAGATATTTGCCTGTGCAGAGGGCCAGTGCTCCCAACCCCCCGTGTTGTTCAAGGGTCAACTGTACTAATTTGGGGAGTTTAAATGCTTAGAAATATTTAAGTGATAATTAATGTTTAAACACTTGAAAATTTGTCTAAGTGGTTAAACTTGAAAGTTTTCATTTATTAGTTGTTAAAACAGTTTGTACATATTTAGAAAAATGTTAATCGCTTACTATCTGAAGAACTATTCATTTGATACTTTTATTAGACTAGTAGATTGATTACTAAATAATGCACAAAGGGTTATAGGTTTTTCCCCTCTACACTAAGCCCCTGGGACATTAAGAGTCTTAGAAGCCTTCTGGGATATGAGGAAGGGTTGTGCCTTTTTTACTCCTGGCCTGTGGGCAGTGTCCTGAAGGTAGAATGTGGTGGCTTGGGCCGCCACAGTCATCTTGCTACGTGGATGGCAGTGGCTGAGGATGGTTGAGGGAAAGGATGGAAGAGACCTGGAGCTACTGTCTTGCTCTTCCAGAGAAGCTCCTTCCACTGGGGATTTTAATTACTCGCAACTTTACGGCCTGTCTTTCCACCCCACCCTCACTTCCTTCACTGGCTCTCAACCTTGGCTACACATTGTAATCTCTTACTTATGTTCCCTGGACCTCAACCCCAGAGATTCTGACTGAACTGGTCCAGGGTGCAGCCTGGCACGAGACTGCGGTAAACTCCCCAGGTGATTCTAACGAGCAACCAGGGCTGAGAACCACTGCTCTAACTGTAAGCTCTTCTTTTCCCTTTGGAATTTTATCTTTCTATCTCATACTGTGGTGATGTATGTCTATTTCTTCCTTCTTCCTAGACTGTGGGCTCCCAAATGGGCTTCCAAACAATGCATGTGGCCCTTCCCAGCTCCAGGTGACTTCAAGTGTCCATCGCTGATAGAAGTAGCAGAGTTATGCCTTATTTGGAATTTAGGTTCTACAGTTTATGCTTATGGCATCAAATGAGTCAAAATCACCCTTGACAATCCCTCAGGAAGGCTCTGTTCTGGGAGCCTGATGTCCTGTCTCCCCATTACCATCTACATAGACCGTTTCCTCCTAGACCAGAACAGAAAGCTGCCTCCTCCTCCACCAGGCACCAGAGGAAGTAGGTGGTTGTGTTTAGGGGCCATCTTGCATAAAAAATACACATTTAAACACATGCCTCACCCTCAGCACAGCAGGAAGCTCATGCCATGAACAGCTCACAGGAACCAGAGTGCTGACCCTACAGAAGACACACATCTCCCATCTCAACCCACTCTCGAGCATATGGTCCTTACATCCACCAGTGGGTGGAATCACCCACACCATTCAAACTTTTTGTCAAGGATGTAGAGCTGAATTCATGTGAGGTACTATATGAAGCAATGTCCCTCCACTGCACAATTCTATCCAGCTCACACAGGTCTTCCCCTTTCTTCTCCCTGTCCCACAAGCAGCTGGCCCAGCCGCTCTCCTCCCTGACCTCCCTTCCATCCCTCTTAAGGCTGATGTTCCCTAGGACTCTATCCTTGGCACTTCTCATTAACTCTTCTTCCTAAGGGCTCTCATGGTGAGAACTCCTTCCTCAGTTCGGGGAGATGTGGCCCAAGAGGATTCCCACTTTGGCTCTGGTAAGGTAGGGGAGAATGAGTAAGACCTCATCCAGGCCTTGGGGGCTGGGCTTGCAGGACACAAAGGAACAGAGTAAACGCTTTTTTTTGAATGAATGAATGAATGCATGCTTGATAAGAATGGAACTTGTATCTGCCTCCAAAGGACCCCACCCCCACCCCCAAGATATATTCTGAGGCTGAGATTTTCACCTGCTCATCTAGCACCCCTTCTGCCACACCAAGCCACGCCAAGCTCACCAGTGCTCACAGACCTTTAATCGATAACTGCCTGGCCACACTCCATCACTGCCCCAGGATGGAAGGGAGGGATAAAGATGTATAGCCAGCTAGATCATGCCAGCTCTGAGTCCAAGAGGGAAGGGCTAGGTCAGGCTGGGACCTGGGCAGGGGGCTCCCGGCCCCAGGCGATGAGGGAGTTGCTGGCCTGGGCAAGCTCGGTGATGGATACCCGGCCCCGCTGTCGGATGAAGTTAGCCATGGCAGCCAGTTCCTCCGGGGTTATGTAGATGAACTTGCCCCGGTCGTCAATCACACCTGTGGGGACATGCAGGTTGTGGGGCTGAGCCCTCCCCACCTGGCCTGAGGATGCCCACCCACCCACCCCTCCTGCCTGCCTACTTGGCCTTTCCTGGCTGTATCCAATCTTGACTAGGTGAGTCAAATCGGGCTTCCTTGCCTGTCCTCGTCACTCAAAGCCATCCCCAGGTCTTAGCATGTCCTCCTTGTAACTGCATGCCCCTCCTCAGTACACTGCTCCCCCAACCGGGTGGTCATCCTACCTCTGCAATAAGTCCCTGCATCCCCACGTGGCTAGATACTGCCCAAGGCCAGGGCCCGTAATGACTGATTCTTATCCTCTCACCTGTAAGAGTTCCCTCAGTCAGCAGGTCCTGGATGCGGTTTATGGTGTCCTATGAGGAGAACAGTTCTCAGAGCAGAGATGGGTGCTGCCATCCCCAGAAAAGGCACTCGCAACCTCCCTCCCACCACAGCCAAATCTCCTCCTCTCCTTCTCATGGCCACCCTGCAATGTGACTCCATGTTCCTCCTTTGGAGGGACCCAGAGAGAAAGGGCTCTGGTCCTGGGACCCTGCAGGACGCCTGAGAGTGGCTCTCTTCCAACCGTTGGTGACATTTGGCCGAGAAGGCTGGTATAGCCTGTTGTAAGACAGCTGTCAAGGTAACTGGATTTGGGCTGCTAAGAGTGATGGGGTTTAGACATTTTTCTTTTTTCTCCCTGCCTGTTTTCCAACTAGTTAGAAAGGCAGGATTCCTGGGGTGCCAAGAGATTCCTACACTCTACTCATTCTTGGTTGGGGGCAGGGTGGAAGGGGCATCAGGACTTTCCATCTTTAGGGCAGGCCCTCTCTTACAGCCACACAGACCCCATGGCCACACTCCATGTAACAGGCCACCTTGTAGGGCTTACCTGAGTCCGCAGGCCCACCTGGGAAGCCAGGTCTTCCAAGAGCACGACCTTGGACTGCTACAAACAAAAGGAGGAAAGGGAGTGAGGCTGAGCTTGGGCAAATCCTTCTCAGCACTGGAACCCTCTGAAGTTAGCATTCTGATCCGATCTGCTCTGGGTGGCTGGATAAACACTGTGCAGATTCCTATGGGAGAGCCTTGCTCCCTTCACACACTACTCACGCACTCTCCCAACTACCCATATGGAGAGACACACACATTCATAATCTCTCTCATTCCCTTGCTTGTGGGCAGAGATCTGCCCAAAACTACCACCTGCCCCCCAGGCCCCTGGACCGAAGACCATCCTGAGACAGGCTCACAAGTGGAGAACCAAGCACAGCTGCCACCTTCTCCTCTGCAACCAGACGTATCTTTCTAACATCTTGGGCAGGTTGGAAGGGGAAGCACCATAGAGATGAAGGGGAGGGGTGACAGTCACCAAAAGCTAGTTAAAAAAACTTTTTCTAGGACTTGTATTTGCTGAGAACCTGCCAGGACAAGGTACTGAGAAGGTGTTGGGTAAGCAATGTTGAAAAAGACATAGCTCATAGCCCCGCCAGGAGGAAGCTGAGAACGTGGAGAAGAACAGAGCAGATAAAAGGCCCCAATAAGCCAGGGCCTCGGTAGAAGCTCATTCTTGCCTCGCCTTTGCTCAATGCACCCTGGCCTGGAGAGTACCACAACCCTGACACGCCCATACTTCTTTTTACCCATCCTCTTCACACCATATGAGCCCCCCTTTAAAATAACTGTTGATAACACTGCTCAGTGCTTTCCACACACAGCCGTGTGCCACATGCCTCCCTCACATCCTCAGGAGAAACGTTAGTTCCCAGGGGTGCAGGCTGAGGGTCTACTGCTGGATCCTACACATGCACCTGCCCCTGCCTCCCCCGCAAACAGACAGCATATGACTTGAGAGAAGGCGGTCTTTTGCGTTTCTGTGAATCTTCCATAGCAAATGAGCTGGGGTAGGAGTGACATGGCGACACCGCCCCAGCTGCAGATGGCATGTGACTGTTTGAAATGCCAAACTGAATATGTAAGCAGGGAGGCAAGTGAGCGGCAGTTGGGCCAGAGCGTGGGCAAGCACAAGGTGACCTGGTCAGCCGGCCTCTACCTACAAAGCAGGGAGTGGGTGCTGGGCTCCGAGCGACAGCTCAGAGTGGGAATATGGAGTCACCCCAGGTGGTCCCTGAAAACCTGGCCTGAGGGGCTGCTGGGGCCAAAAGTATGTTTGGAAAAACAAACCAACCAACCCAGCCTCAATCAGAAAGAAGAGTGGAGTAACAAGAGCAAGCTATGCCTGTGCACATAACTGCTGCTCACAGAAATGTCCCTCCAGTTCTGAAACCCTAAGACGAAAGGGCCCATTCCCTCGCAGCCAAGAGGAAGGTGGGTAGGCTGAATTTTGGAAGTTCTCCTTCTCCCTGCAGACAGCAGCTCTGGGAGAATCAGCTAGCATAGGCTGGAGAGACTTCTAAACTCCAAACGAGTTTGGAGAACCCCCAGAAAATGGCCCCTCCAGAGAGGTGCTGAGAGCGAGGGCTGGCACTGCCCTGGGTACCTTTTCTCAGGCCTCTGCCTTGGAGAGGGGGACCTGAAGCTGATGCAGGAGGGCTTCCTGGAGGAGAGACTCAGGACTACATTGCTGCCCACTGGGTAGGTGGGGACAGTGAGCTCCAAACAGCAGCAGGAAAGTGTGAGATACCCTGCCCAGGGTTGCAGCCCTCAGTCAAGTGTGCCAGGGTGGAGAATGGGCTCCATCAGAGGGGAATGGCGGCAGTCTGAGGGAGGCTTCTCCCTCTCGGGAGCCCTGGCCCCCAGCTGTGAGCCTAGCCCCTCACCAGCTGGGAGGTGTCTAAACCCCGCTCTCTTCTGGGAGAGGTGGGGGAGGGTTAGCAAGCCCCGGCTCCTTGGCGGCCCTGGTTACTACTCCCACCACCGCCTCCGCTCCCTCTGCATTCCTTCCCTCAGCCGCCTCTGCACCCCTGAGCTGCACTTGAAAACCTCTCCCCTCATCGCATCCTTTGTGGAAGAGGAGAAGTTGCTTAGCAGCAAAGCAGAGCAGGACGTGCTTATGCAACGCAACCCGGAGCAGTATCTGGGAGGCCTGCGCTGCAGCTGTAGACAGAAGGGGGCACACCTGCTGCCCTGCCCCAGATTCCAAAGGAAACATCATCCTATATCCCCTGGAAGAGCCAAGTTACTGGTTGGGAACACATGGCAGGGGATGCTTGTTTCACCTCAGTAGAGCCTCAGTATGACAAAACTGGCAGAAAACACGTGAAGAAACTTGAAAACACAGTGACTCACTGAGCATGGGGTCTGAAGAGCAGGGAAACTGTCAAACCCTAAGTGTGAGGAAGCAATCATAGACTCGCACCTCCTGCACAGACCAGGTCCTTCTCCACCTTTGGGGTCAGAGGAGAAGGGACTCTCCTGGCCAGGACCCCAGCAGCTCAGCCTCTCTTTGTCCACCTGCCCACTCCTGCACGAGCTTGAGTGAAATGCCTGCAGCCCCCGCTCAGGCCTACTCCCTCCAGGCCCTGAAGATGCATCCAACATGCACACAAGAAGCAGGCAGCTGACACCCAGGTTCTGCTCTGTGGCTTCTTACCTTAATGTAGTTGATGAACTCGGCCAGGAAGCTGTGGGACTAGAGGAGCAGAGAAATCAAGGTGAGTGTCTCCCTGGCAGGGGCCACAGGGTCTGTGCCTACACACCTGCCCATCTGAATGCCACCTGCCTGCCCTGCCTGTGTGCCTGTCCAACCACCTGCGTGAGCAGTGGAGCCTCCTGTGGTGTGGGGACCGAGGCACCACTTCTCCCAAAGACAAGGTCTCAGCCACTAGAGTCTGCTGATCCTGATGCCCACCCGCCTCTCACTGCCTGACTCGGGAGGCAGGTGAGGAGCAGCGGGGTGTCTGGGACGGGGTGGCTCGGCTTTTTGGGCACGGGGAGGGGTTTCCTAGGGGTGGTGGGCCCACCTGCTCCTCAGTCATGGTCTCGCCCACACCCTCTTCCTCCACCACAAAGGCTTCCTTCAGTTTCAGATACTCTTCATGCTCCCGCTGGGCCTGCTCCTCCCGGGCTTTCCTCTCCTCCTCCTCCTGTGGACACAGAAGAGGCAAGAGTCAGATATTTTGGGGTGAGTGCCCACCCTATCCTGTTCTGGTCTCTGCCGCCCCCACAGGGCAGCACAGCATCCAGACCAGCCCTTTCTCAGGGACAGAGCTCCTTCAAGACCTTGATCCCTCTGGGCCCTGAGCTGAACAGCAGGATCCCTCTTCTCAATCAGTTCCATCACCTCCCAGATGAATGCTGCTCAGCCCCCCTTTCCCTGAAAATCCTGCCATGAACCCCCACAAAATATCTTCCAGTCACCTCCCCTCCCACTTCCTGTCCTGTCCTGTCCAAACTTCGTGAACAAACACCCAGTTTCCCTTTCCCACCAATCATCCATCCTTCCAGCCCACTCCAATCTAGCTTCTGCATACTCAGCTCCACCAAAATAAGTCCTGCTACGGTCTCACCCATGTCCTCCAACCACAAAAGCCAAAGGACAACCATCAGGCCTCATACCCCTGTCTTCTCAGAGCCAACCATCCTTTCTTCCCTCCCTTGGCATCCAGACCCTACCCTCTCCTGGATTTCCTCCTGTTCCTTGGGCCATTCTTCCTGCCTCCTCCATCACTCAGCCCTGTCCCTTCTTTCTCCTTCACTCTCTGGGCCACCTCACCATGCCCACAGCATCAACAATTATGTCCTTGCCAGTGGCTGCCACAGTTGTATCCCCACCCAAATCTCTCCTTGCAAACGCACGACTGCCCAAGTGGCACACCCACTGGGCTATCTCACAGGCACCTCAAATTGATTATGTCCCAGAAAGACCCTGTGATCTACTCCCCACACATCTAGTACTCCTCCTGGGGCCCTGGCTCAGTGAATCACACAACCATCTGGCCAGATGCCCTGGTCAGAAATGAGGCCCCATCTACCACTTCTTTCTTTAACTTCTGGAAAACTTGATCCACCCATGTCACTCCATCACCAGCACAACCTACTGCAACAGTCTCGCCCCAAATCAACCCATTTTCCAGAATTCTCAGAACGATCTATTTTAAACATGAAGCTAAAGCTGGGACACGGAATATACAAGATGAGCCTGGAGCATTTTGCAGTGTCAAAAGTAAGAAAGTACTTAAAAAAACCAAAACAATAAGGGTATGTCAAAGGTACACAGGAGCCAACTAAAAGAGCTCCCAGTGGCCAAAGCTGGAACAATCTAAGCAAAAAAGTAAATAAGATAGCACCGGATGGGACTTCCCTGGCGGCCCAGTGGTTAGGACTTTGCACTTTCACTGCTGAGGGCCCAGGTTCAATCCCTGGTTGGGGCACTAAGATCCCACAAGCCACATAGCATGCACCCCCCAAAAAGACAGCATTTAGATTATAATACAAAGTTCAAATAAATATCCATAAGTCCATGTGGATACAAATAAACAATTGGGGACTTCCCTGTGGCACAGTGGTTAAGAATCCGCCTGCCAATGCAGGGGACATGGGTTCGAGTCTTGGTCCGGGAAGATGCCAAATGCCGTGGAGCAACTAAGCCCATGCACCACAACTACCGAGCCTGCGCTCTAGAGCCCACAAGCCACAACTACTGAGCCCATGTGCCGCAACTACTGAAGCCTGTGTGCTCTAGGGCCCGTGCTCCGCAACAAGAGGAGCCACTGCAATGAGAAGCCTGTGCGCTGCAATGAAGACCCAACGCAGCCAAAAAATAAATTAATTTAAAAAAAGAAAAAAATTTTTTTAAATTGCTTTAAAAAAATAAAACAATTGAATAAAGAAAGAAGAAAAGATAAATCTGTACAAAAGAATTCCAAATACTTTATGTAAATAGTCTCCTCTTAAGAAGGTGGAGCATAGCTCCCTACCCCTTAAGTGTGGGCTGTGCAGTGACTTGTTTCCAAAGAAGCATGGGAAATGGAGAAATCTGGCAAATATAACCTTAGCCAGGTAATCAAGGTTAACATACTAGTGATAAGTCAAGTTGACAACATGTACCTTTGCTATGTTGTGGTGAGGATGACACTTCACCTCTGGTCTTCCTCCCAGAAATCTATAACCCCCAGTCTAACCGTGACAATAACATAAGCCAAACGCAAACACAGGGACATTTTACAAAATACTTGCCCAACAGTTCACAAAACTGTCAAGATTATCAAAAGCAAAGAAAGTCTGAGAAACTGTCACAACCCAGAGGAACCTAAGGAGATATGACAACTAAGTGTAATGTGGTATCCTGATGGAACCCTGGGAAAGAAAAAGGATATTTGGGGAAAGCTAATGAAATCCCAATAATGTGTCAAATTCACTTAATAATAATGTATTAATATTAGTTGTGAGAAATATACCACAGTAAGGTATGATGTTAATAATAAGGGGGGGCTTCCCTGGTGGCGCAGCGGTTGCGCGTCCGCCTGCCGATGCAGGGGAACCGGGTTCGCGCCCCGGTCTGGGAGGATCCCACATGCCACGGAGCGGCTGGGCTCGTGAGCCATGGCCGCTGGGCCTGCGCGTCCGGGGCCTGTCCTCCGCAACGGGAGAGGCCACAGCAGAGGGAGGCCCGCATACCACAAAAAAAAAAATAATAATAATAATAATAAGGGAATCTGGGGTGCAGGGGAGAAGAGTCCCAGAATATTTAAGGTGCATTATTAGGATCAATATTCAGAAAGGTAAAAAACTCTCTCAACTAATGCCTCCCCTCTGCTGTGTTCCAGCCCATCTGCTATAGCACCCATAGCCAGGCTTCCTGCCATCCAGTGTCCCTGGACAATAGGGCCAGTAGAGGCCAAAGGCACCATGCTATGGGGTCTTCCCAGCTGGGCAGCCCTGGCTCTCACCCTATATACCCCATATCTTTGTGATGTTGCCTTGCTTCAGCACCTGATTCTCAGAAGGAAGGAAGCACCCGGCAAACAAAGGTTGATTCACCTGCCCTTATTGCAGTGGCCTCCATTCCCTGAGCATCTTCTCTATGCCAGGCCCCAAACAGAACCTGGTACAGATACGATCCACCATCTCTTACAATGTCCTTTAACAGCCTCAAGATCCTTGGGATCCAGAACCCCCCCTCCGCCACCTTACCTCTCTGACCCCTTTCCTTCTTCCTTACCCTGCTCTAGCCACTCTGCCTCAATGTTCTTCAAATGCTTCAGGTGTGTCCATGAATCACATACACAAAATTTCAGTCTCAGGCTCACTTTTCAGCAGCAGCTTTACAGAGGCTGTGCCTAGAGCTCAGGGACCAAATAAACCAGGGCCTGCACCTGGCTCAAGGCCCCTCTTCTAGGCTGGAGGTGTTGGGAAGCGGCATGGGTATCAAGGCTG